>NC_141801.1:5118063-5268448 GCF_057944985.1 Cucurbita pepo subsp. pepo | reverse complement strand
CACTATGACTATATTTTCCCACTTCCACTTCGGTATACTCAAGGGTTGTAACATCCCCGTCGTCTTTTGTCTAGGAGCTTTTACTTGTTGACATACTAAGCACTTGCTCACAAACTCTGTTACGTCTTTCTTCATATTTCGCCACTAGAAGTGCTATTTCCGATCTTGGTACATCTTAGTACCACATGGATGCATAGAAAATGACGAGTTATGAGCCTCTGTTAGTATCTCTTTCCTTAACTCCTCTATTGTTTGGACACAGACGCATCCTTGACACATTAGTCCGTCATCTGAGGATTTTGAGAATCCGTCCACTGGACCCTCTGCTAGCTGACTCATAATCTTATGTAGGCTAAGGTCCTCTTGGGAATTAGTAATCTTTTGTCTAAGTGTGGGTTATACTGTGAGTCGAGCCATCTATGTTGACTCCTTAAGTCACTATAGCTATGTTTCACTCGAATCTTTTTTGTACTCGTATCTCGCTAGTAATGAGGGCCGACGAGTGTGTTTTCTTTCAACTTAAGGAATCAGTGATCACGTTTGCCTTTCCAATGTGGTAATGTATATCTATATCATAATACTTCACCAGTTCCAACTACCTTCATTGCTTCATATTCAGCTCTTTCTGAGTGAAGAAATATTTCAAACTCTTGTGGTTAGTGTAAATTTCGATTTTCTCTCCATACAGGTAGTGTCACCAAATTTTTAATGCGAACACTACTACGGCCAACTCTAGGTCATGTGTGGGATAATTCTTCTTGCATTCCTTTAATTGAAGGGATGTGTATGCAACAACCTTGCTATGTTGCATCAACACACATCCTAGTCCTTTCTTAGAAGCATCGTTATAGATCATGTACCCCTTTAAACTCTCGACTTTTTCCGGATATGGAATGTGTGGAGACAAGTTTTAAGAGAACTTGATTTTGTTTAGGGCCTAAAAACAACAAGCTAAAAAGCTAAAGAATTGTTATTCCATTCTTCACATTTACTATCTTTCCTCTCAAATTAAAGACAGAATGAAATCCTTATCTCCCAATTTTTTTTAATAATTTATATAAATTAAATTGCGAGGATGTATCGTTATTCTTCAAAATTTACTTTTATTTGTTTCTTTACGACACCACTCGATTCTCATATATGTCAAGAAAGGAGACTCGTATTAAAAAAAACAATCAAATGAATAGTTATTGAATCGTATGATTAGATTTGATGAATTAGAGATCTTTAACCCGTTTAGAAATGACTTGTCACACCCTATTTGAATCTTACGGGAGGTGATTAAGCATGATTTGCATACCAAAAAGCTAGCCCAAGGTCGAAGTTAACAAAGCCAACTTTTTGGGTCGCAGACCGAGAAAAGCGAACATGCGACTGCGACACTAGTTTTTTTTTTAAAATATAAATAATTATGAATATTTAGAAAAATATATAAAATTGTTTAGTAAAGAAAACAAAATGTTTAGTTCATTTTATTTTAACCCAAACTCGTTCGATTCGGTTTCGAGTTAATGGGACAAAAAGTTCGGGTTGACTCTAACTAAACAAAAATTTGTAGAATGCGTTAAGAATTTGAACGTATTCATGGGTCCACTAGAGTAGTACTTTAGTCTTACTAATAACTGCTTTAAGTAAATTTCTTTTATATTATTTTATTATATTATTATTTTTAATTTCTTTTAAAAAAATACCTTAATATTTCATATTATTTCTAAACACATTATTTATAATATAAATAAATTAACAAACAATTATTCATTATTCATACCCTCCACACTATAATATGAATAAGCTATGACTTTTGTTTTGAATTTAAGAATATGGTTTAGATATGTTTATTGATTTTGATTTATATATATACAGAGGTTATTTTCCTCTTATCATTTTTTTCTTATAAGTATTTTTGTCTGTTTTAGTATTTACGGTAATATTTTTTTTATTATTTTAAGAGTTCTTTTTAAGACTTACATCAGATAGATAAAAAATTAGTTTCAATAAATTTGAAAATTTTGTTATAAAATTGAGATAATAAATCTAAATTCTAATGTATTTATTGTTGTTAGGATCGCACAACAACGCATACACTTGATCTAGATGAACACAAAAAACAAGATAGAGAAAATGCAAGGAGAACTCTGGTTAAAGCATTTATATTGATGACTACATACCGTAGGAGAGAATATAGAAAATACATATATAGCTTTTTACTATACATAGCTATTTATTCTTTATGACATCATTTACCAAATATAGCTTTACTATGTATAACCGTTGACTAAGCTATAAATAAGCAGGCTCCATAACCTAACCATTCTCCCACTTCGAGACTAATCTAGTCAACCAAGAATTTCATTCTCAAACGACCATGAGCATCTTCATGACACCATACAAATTGAGGCTTTGCACAACCTCAACATTTCAACATCAACACATTTTGTCAACATGTTTGCTGGATTCTTTGCTCCTCTCTCTTCTCCAAACACATCACCATCTTTCACTAACCTACAAGTGAAATGGTATCGTCCTCTGTGTTTTGTCTTTAAATGATAGACCGGGTTCCTCACTAATTGTATGACACTTTGACTATCTCTATAAAGAATCTCTTCGTGCTGCTTCTTGCTCAATTCTTACAGATAGTCAGTCATCCATATCGTCTTCTTTCCAGCTTCAGCTATTGCCACATACTTAGCCTCAGTACAACGCATTGTTGAAGCCTAAACATCCCATCATCCATGGCTTGCTCCCACTTGGTTGTATCCTCCAACTATAGGGCCTCATCAAAGGGCTCTAGTTCCCTTTCATCAGCAACAGATAGTGCAATGAAGGTACATACATATTTGGTACTCTAATAGTTCTGAATGATCTTCTCAACACCAGTTCAGGTGTCACTTGCCCTACCGCTAGTTTCTCTACAACAGTCTCAGGAGTTTCATGAGTATCTGCTATAACATCACTAGGTGATTTTTTTTTTTCGTAACTCAACCTCAACTCCCACTTGCTTCGTTGTCTTGGAACCTTGCTCCACATCTGGTTCCTCAGCAGTAGTCTCAAGAGTTTCATGAGTATCTGCTACAACATCACTAGGTGAGTTTCCCTGCAACTCAAGCTCAACTCCCACTTGCTTCATGGTCTTGGAACCTTGCTCCACATCTGGTTCCTCAGCAGTAGTCTCAAGAGTTTCATGAGTATCTGCTACAACATCACTAGGTGAGTTTCCCTGCAACTCAAGCTCAACTCCCACTTGCTTCGTGGTCTTGGAACCTTGCTCCACATCTGGTTCCTCAGCAGTAGTCTCAAGAGTTTCATGAGTATCTGCTACAACATCACTAGGTGAGTTTCCCTGCAACTCAAGCTCAACTCCCACTTGCTTCGTGGTCTTGGAACCTTGCTCCACATCTGGTTCCTCAGCAGTAGTCTCAAGAGTTTCATGAGTATCTGCTACAACATCACTAGGTGAGTTTCCCTACAACTCAAGCTCAACTCCCACTTTCTTCAATTCTCTGGCAGTCCTTGTGAAGCTAACTCGTTTCTGCTTGCTCATAACATAGTTCTCACAACGACCCACATCAACAGATTTCAGACCTTCTAAAACTCCTTTCGCAGCTAGCATCTTCATTCCTTTCATGCTCATATGTCCAAGTCTATTGTGCCATAGACTTGAATTTGAAGCACTCTCAGCAATAGCAACCATGTTCATACACCCTGTAGTGGTGTATAAAGTTCCAGATTTTATGCCACGTGCTACCACCATAGCACCCTTCATAATCTTCCACGAACTCTTCCCTAACTTTGTTGCATAACCTGCGCTATCCAACTGACCAATAGAGATCAGGTTCTTCTTGAGACCAGGAATATATCTGACATCCTTTAATGTCCACTGATTTCCTACCAGAGTTTTTATGCAGACATCCCCTTTTCCTTTAATCTCCAAATCTTTGTTGTTGGCAAGATACACCTTCTCAAAATTTCCAGACTTGAAATTCTAGAACAACTCTTTATTTGGAGACGAATGAAAAGATGCACCTGAATCCAAAATCCAAGATTCAATCGAACTGTCCACGCTGAGAATTAGAGCATCCCTAATGTCTTCTGCTGAATTTATAGAATCATCATTGTAACGACCCGAAATTTTCTACTTAATTTAAGGTCGCTACTGTATATGTACCATAAACATTTAATGCGGAAGACTTCATTAAAATTTCATAAAACATAACATTTATCTTAAAACACAGCCATGGACTTACATGTTTCGAAAACATCTTTAAAACGACACAACAAAAGACTAAATAAAACGAATAAGAGTTTAAGTTAAAAACATTTTATTCTAGCCCAAGTCTAAGAAAATAAATACCACTATCCTATGCATGTGTCATGGTCTCGAGTTGCGATGCCGTCGTCAGCCGTACAGGAATGCCTTGCTTTAACCAGGAAAATGTAGTAGCACATGGCTTGAGTATCTAAAGAAATACTTAGTAAGTGACCCTATTATTGGGGTTAAATGCAATAATCACATGCAATGAGATGATGAGACCTATCTTTCATTCCGTTTTCCCTACGGTGCTGTCCTAACGGGTAATTTTGGACGTGTACCATATACTCTACACATAGCTCATATGTGCGAGTATGGGCTCACCAGCTAGTTCGCACATCGTTGGGCCACCTTCCTTATCCGGTGGGCATACTCTGGGAGCCCCTTAGGTCGGACACCCGCTAGAACTAGTAACTGTCACGGTAGTGCTATGCAAAGCATAACGATCGTTGTCTTGCCATTGGATGTATGCGTCCGTATCCTCGTGATGGAATAGGGGTATCCCCCCAAATGCATGAGCACACATAATGCATGAGGTCCCAAAACTTTTCCATTTTCATTTTCCTTTAATACAACCCCGCTAGCATTATGTACATATCATGTCATTTTTCATATCGTTTCAGATATCGTTCATCATTCATGTCATATCATTTCTCATTCTTCAGTTCTCAAATCATACATAATTCTAACGGGGTTATACTTCATGCCATTTCGTAATTTCATGTCATTCATATCATGCTATATACACACAATTTAAGAGACCTAACATAACGTTCTATGTTTTTAATGTAACATTTCATCATATACACATCATACTATGATGTATTGCATCACAATGTATCATATCATAAACGAGTCATAACGTAAACACTTCATAGTCATATCGTTCTCTAACTTATCATAGCCTTAATGTTCTTATACCTATCACAGACATATCATTACGTGAACGTACCTTAGTCATCTCATCACAAGAACTTAACCTAACACTATCGTTCTATCAATCCTAACGCTATCGTTCTATCAATCTATCACAAACCTATCCCTTTCTACCCGTAGCCTGACTGTATTCTTCCATCAATCTCTTTTATCCATATCACTCCGGTATGTAACCTAACCTTAACGTTTCATGAACGTATTTTACTCCTATCGTTACATTTCGTTTTGTGCATCCTTCTTGTATCCTATCTCAAACATATCCTTGAACACATGGTACCTTAATTATTATCATACAATTCACATATTATAACATATACATAACACATAGGAAGCATATCGATCCACAGACAATTCACACATATCAATATATGACACGTGCAGAACCACAGAGCACGTGTCAACATCAAATATAACCATGCTGATAGTAAGGTCACTTACCTAGTTAGCTTAGGCTGATGTTCCGTCGTTATTCTTAATGAAAGTCCATTGAAATCCAAGTCAACCTATGTGAGCCCATGACATCAGTTTCAGTTTAAACTCTATAAAATTATTTATCTAGTTTAGATTGGTCATTGTTAAGTTATGATATTTCATGCAAAATTTGATGGAGTTCCTTCCTCTTTCCTGGTTTATTTTTTAAATTCTGTTCAACAAATCTTTCCTCAATCTTCATCTGTAATTATTTTCACGAACCAAATATTATTGGCGAATTTTGTTCATCTATTCATACTTCCAAATCTTCCCTTATTAATTTTATTTTTTTTATTTTTCCCTCCGGTTGAGAGTATCCTCTCTTTCCATCTCTATTTAGTTTTTTTCTTATTTCCTTTGTCTTCCTTCTCATTCAGTTAACAATTATATTCTTACCTTTTTAATTTAATCGATTCATTTCGTTATATTCTTCTTCTATAATTCATATAAAATTATTGACAACTGAAATCATTGCAACACTTCCGGAGATCTAAAATATAATTGGCTGTGATTTCCTAAAACTCATACAAAATTCATTTCATTAATCTCTCGTTCAAAGCTAAATAATTGTAACCAAATTAATATTACTTAATAAAATAAGAGGAAGATTTAACATACGACTACTGACATCTTCAAATGACATATCTCCTGGGCGGAACTAAATCTGCTTAAACCTTTAGCCTTTTTTCTATTTGTGTTTGTAGGAAGAAGAAATTATGATATTGGTAAATCTTTTTACAGAAAAAGTAATTCCTGATTGGGTGACAGATTTATTTATAGGAAAAGAGGGGGGAGAGATTGAAGGAAGGAGGAGGGATCTGTTACTGAATGTTTTTTTTATATATATATATTTTTTTATTATTTATTTATTTATTTATTATTATTATTATTATTTTATTTTATTTGTCCAGGTTGTTACAATCCTCATCTCCAGATTTGTGATTCTGCTTACTCTTTGTACTTGTACTTCCCAATTCCAACATGTTACGTTTGGTCTATTTGAAGATTTTTCTCGGTTCTTTGATTTTGATCGTCCTTTGTTTGGGTTATTCAGTTTACTTCTTCCCCGTTGGTCAACACTAAGAGCACTACCAGATGAATTTCCAATTTTTCGTTTGCGAATACCTTCGCTAAGAACTACATCTCAAATTTCATCAAACTTCAGTTTATCAGATCATCGGGAACTGCTGATTACGACAACAACAGATCCCACGACTCGGTAAAGATGACATCAAAATGAATGCTTTAATTTCATCATCGAAATTAATTTCTACCAAACTCAGTTGACTTACGATCATATTGAATTCATTTATATGATAAACAATTGATTCACCTTCAGGCATCTGTAGATTGAACAATCTCCGCATCAAATACACCTTGTTCATAGTCGACGGTTTTTCGAACATATTGGACAATGCCTTCAAAGATCTGACGTTGTTTTCTCCTTGATGATGTTGAACGCCACGTTTCTAGATAGCATCAACCGAATGAACCCTAAGGTTTGTCGATCCTTGAGCTTCCACTGTTCTGTAGTCATGGTATCCAGCTTCACCCCCAACAGGGGTTCGTGAAGACCTTTCTAATACAGATAATCTTCAATCTGCATTTTCCAGAAACTGAAATCGGATCCATTGAACTTCTCAATTCCAATTTTTGAACTTTCCATATTCACAGATCGTGATGAATTCAACTTGGCTCTGATACCAGTTGTTAGGATCACACAACAACACACACACACTCGATGTAGATGAACATAAAGAACAGGATAGAGAAAATGCAAGGAAAACTCTGGTTAAAGGATTTATATTGATTACTACAAATATGTACCTAGAGAATATAGAGAAGATAGAAAGTACATTTTCAAATCAAAGTTGTGACTGACGGGATATATATATGGTTTAGCTTCTTATATATAGATTTACCCGATATAACTATCTACTATATATAACTATTTATCCTATATAGGCCCGATATAACTTTTTATTATCCATTATTATATCACAATTTATATTTTTCTTTTATTTTTCTAATAATTCAATGCCCTCCCATTACCTATGGAGGTATAAGAAGTAAAAAAAAAAAAAAAAATAATAATAATATTTTTTTTTTATTTTTGTTATGTACAGTTTAATTTCTTTATATCGTTTTTATTTTAAGGAATGTCGGTACTTAATTGTCTTAGTTATATGGCAATTTGAACTATGGACGTTACAATTTTCTTTGGTTGTTATTGATGAATTTATTTTAATTTGTGTTTGTTTGTGATTTTTTAATTATGAATAAATAAAACTTTTTAAAAATTTTAAATTCATTTGAACGATCTAAAACCCAACCCGAACCTAACCCGATAAAAGGTTGGGTTGGTATGTGAAAATTTGGGGGTTGGATTGGGTCGAAAAAAATGGTTCATACACCCGTAGATCCATGGGTATAAGAGGTGAATCGTTGCTTTTTGTTGTTTAATTTGGAGGAAGAAGAGAAGAAAGAAGAAAGAAGAAGAAGAAGAAGAAGAAGAAAGAAGATGCCACTCGGAAAATATTACTGCGACTACTGCGAGAAGCAATTCCAAGACACTCCGTTTGCTCGAAAGCGCCATCTTCAAAGTCTCTCCCATCACAAGGCCAAAGCTCTCTGGTTCGACTCCTTCAGAGGTCCTCCTCCTCCGTCTCTCTGCTTTCTCCTCTTCCCCTTCATATCCTCCTCCTCCTCTCTTCCTGACTCTCTCTCTCTTCCTCTTCCTCTTCCTCTTCCCTCTTCCTCTTCCTTGCAGACTCCAATCAACCTCTCTCTCATGCCTTTCCAACACGCCTCTGTAACCGATTCCTCACTACGGTATGTTCTTCTTTCTATTTAACCTAACTCTTGCTTTTTCCGATTTCATTCTTTGCTCTCCACGATTCCAAAGGGCTTTTGCCAGTACGGTGATTCTTGCAACTATTTTCACTCCAAGAACAATCCGCAGTACTCGAGTTCGCACCCGATTGCAGGTTAACCCTAAACCCTACCTTACTCTGTCTCAACAACCCAATGCGAAATTCGAAACCTAATGCTATTTATTTCGATCCATTTCCGCTCTGATTCAATATAAAAATCACAGGTTTTCCGGAGAATAATCAAGCCCCAAATGTTCCGGTGAACCAATTCATGGAGGGCAGTTCGTTGACAGGTAACTTGGAACTGAAATCATCACATAGTTTTGTGTTCCATATTTTATTTGTTCATTCATAAAATGCTGATGTTGGTTAAATTTTGAGTGGATCATTACATACATCATTTACTTGAACTCTCTTAGTGCTTGTTATGCATCTGCAAATCATTCTTTGTTTGAACAGAATCCATCATTGTTTTTTGTATCTGTAAAGCATTCTGCGTTCTACTACACATTTGAATCTTTTATCCCAGGATTTGATGGCCCTCTAATCTTTCATATTTTTCAACTTTCTATGCTTGCATTTGATCTCAGGTAGTTTAGATAGATTGAGAACATCATGGGGACATTTACCTCCATCATTGATGCCTCCTCCAGAGGGTGGTTACCCACCTCTCCCTTTTGTAGATTGGGGATAATCCACGAATCAGTTACTGGTACAAGTCTACTCGGCTTCTCTTGTTTTTAACCTCCTACTCTATATATAAAGCACCAATTTCTTCAAATTTGGTGTCCTTCACATCTAGACTATGAGCCTTTCACTGCTTTCCTTTCAAGTACCATATTCTTCAACACATGACTGTCTTTAACTTGTCCTCTGTTAATGTTTTAGCATTTAGTTGCACCACTTATGTGGAGATTATGGTGCTCTAAACTCGTTCGAGATCGGCACTGACATAATGTAATATGAGGAGAGTTAATGAAGCAAATAAAAGAACACCTAATTCCAAGATCTTTTCACTAGCAAACTCAACATTTCATTCATAAAACAGGCATGGTCAGTTCCAAATGTTGTTGATCTCGACAGAAATGAGTACAAAGAACATATGAATGCCTTTTCGGGCTACATATATTAGCCCCCCTTGTATATAGCATATGATTATTTATTTCATTCAAGCATCTTGACAAGCAGGAATCACCCCAATACTATACATTGGTTGCCTAATAACTTGATGCCAGAACCTGTAACAAGGAAGCAATAAATTGCATCTGGGTGTCTTCATCTATGGTTTCGAATAGAGGGACATGAACAAATAGTGATTTGATGCCATTCTCTTGGGCGCAGCGGAGGGAATGATAGTACACATAATTGCACACAAAGCGACCAGCATCGTTTGAAGTCATCACTTCATATCCCTTCTTCACCAATGCCTTGGTTATTTCCTCCACTGGAAGAGAAGTCTGCAGGGCGGAGATGGGTAAAGGAATCAGGAAAAAAAAAGAAAAGAAAAACTTTCATGATTTGCATCAAGAGTTAAGAACCAGCAAAAAGGTGCTATACTTTCTATAAGTTTATGGTTATGCCTTTGCAATCTTCCTCGATTAAACTCAACTTGTTATAATGTTTCGATGTTGTGACACAATGAGATGTCATTATGTAAACAAGTACATTATTTAAAATTACATTTCAATATTTTCACCCATCTATGCTCTTACTTAATGATATTTGTAATATATGATAAGGTGAGGACGTACTGAAATAAACGAACACTGTGCAATGTGTTCAAGAGATGTGCATAAATGTATTTTAACAGATGCTAATATTTTAAAAGAAATGGTAATCTATAGTAAAAATAAAAAATAAAAAAAAAAATCGAAGTGAAATTTCATGATACCTCTCGTACTCTTGAAATTTGACCGTCCTCAGGTACGATAGGAACTCTCTGCAGCAGATGAAAGTAATAACAGAATATCAAACTTGCAGTTAAATAGATGGTCAAGCCAACTAAACTAAACTCCTCCACCCAGCTTATGAGATAGATAGATAGATAGATAGATAGATAGATAGATACACGTACTTTAGGTTTCCATCCCAACTCATCAGGACAACAGAACGTGGCTTCGTTATAGGCTTGATGTTCAATAGCAAACCTAGAGGCACCACTATTAACTCCCAAGTGAAGCTGAAGAAAGAATAGTGAGTGATATGATAACTTAGATACAGTATTAACATAATGCAATGCACAAACTTGTAAAAAGCCATTGTAATGCGAAGGAAATGGCAAATGAAGGCAGATTAATGCATAGATTCAGAAACTATGATGCATTTATCTTTATTGTATAAGATAATGTCAAATTCAATGCTTATGATCTTATACAAACCCAACCTCCCTTTCCTTTTCTTCTAATTTCTTCCTCAAACACCAAATGATTGTCCTCCTTGGGCTTTTCTTTTTGGGTTTCCCCTCAAGGTTTTTAAAACGCGTCTGCTTGGGAGATGTTTTTACACCCTTATAAAGGGTGTTTCGTTCTCCTCCCCAACCAAAAGAACTAATGACGAGCAGATAGTAAGCACTAAAGAGAGAAAGGTTAGAGGAAGGGACAGGAATAACTGACCCAGATGATTCTTCTGGAATTATTAGTAGGTTCGGAACAACCCTTCTCCTCTACTGCAGATTGCAACATGTTAAGTAGTGAATCAAGAGCTCCATCCCCAGCAGTCTCAAGAATGCTGCAACTCCCAAGAGTTACACCTTCTGCCAAACCATTCTTCTCCATATACTTCTTCAGGTTGTTCACTATCGTCTCTGTTGGATTCGCAGAAACTCCATGGAACTTCTTGAATCCTGTTACATGAATCGTCACCGATGGAGGCCCTTCCGACCCCATTTAACGAAGATCTATTGCTTGGTAACACCACAACTACAGAGAGGATTCCAAAGGGAAAATTGCCCCCAACGGTCTGCAACATAAAAACCTAAGTGCTTAACTCTCAGCAGAAACAATCTTCTTCTTCTTCTCTTTGAATCCGATTGGTAGCTCAAAGATAATTATAAATTTTACAACACAAAATTAGGGATCCAAAACAGAGTATGTATCCAGTCTTGAGTTCACTAGTTGTACCCACAGAATCAAAGAAAAATGAAATTTACAACACTATTTCCCATCGAAATACCTAGGGAGTCGAACAAATCGCAGAACAAAAAGCCACGCAGTTCTTAGAACAACATGACAATAGAATAAAAGTAATGATCCATGTAAAGTCGAAGATAAAAACCAAACCATCCAGCAGATTCATCACCTCTGAAGCTAAAAACAAGGAAAAACACTCTTAAGGCAAAGAATTAACTCCCGATCGAGATGGAAAGTTAAATTGTCAGTGAATCAGACCCCTCCAGAATGATCAGAAACAAAAATCATTAAAGAACATACCAAAATAGGCAGAGAAATTGAAACGAAAGAAAGAGGATACATAAAAAAAAAAAAAAAACACAGAAGAGGGGGGTGGGAAAACCCTCAGAAGGAAAGGGGAATACGGCCATGATTGATTGATTACCTGTGAAGATTGAAGAAGAAGAATGCAAAAACGCAAGCACCAGTCTTACGAACTGTGTACGCAGTAAAAGACGATGAGAGATTATCAGAGAGGAAAAAACAAAGAATGAAATTGCTTAGTAGAGACGCTGAAGATGGTGGTAGTTGGAAAGTTCGCATCAAAACGCCAAATTATTTTTATACTTTTTTTTTTAAAATCGCATCCGTTTTGGATAACATTTCCCGGCCCAAATCATTCGTCTTCAACTTTTTATTTATTTATTTATTTATTTAATTATTTATTATTATTATTATTTTAACAATAGTTAAAATACTATTTTAGCCTCCACTTTAAATCTCCTTTTAAATTATACTAAAAATATGTTTGTATTATATTTTTCCTTCCCATTTTTATTTTTAGTAGAGATCATACAAATATATATATATAAATTATGAAAAAGTCCCGATAAAAAATTTTACTGATAAGAATTAAAATAGAAAAGGAGAAGCCGAGTTAGAGATGTCCATAGGGCGAGATCGGAAAAGGAATGTCTTTCTCCCATTCCATACTTCGCCTCGAGGGCAAGTCCTTACAAAACCCCTATTTTACGAGGTAATTGATTACGAGATAATTGAGGGCATAAATGGAAATAATGTTTTAATGAATAATTTATGATTATAATATAAGGAGGAAAAAAACAAATTCATACCATCAAGTTTGAGATTATAAAAGTGTAGTTATGCATAACGACAAATCATGAAGTGAGTTGTATTACCAATTTTGTAAGCATTAATTGAATAAAACTATTTATGAATTATTTTTGGATTGGTATTTATTATTTATTCTTATTAATGGTAAAGAAATGATTTGAATACCAAATAAATCATAATTCATTACTTTAATGGATTGTTGGATATATATATATTATATATTTCAATCTTACATTAATAACTAAAATTATATTAAACTCAAATATTAAACATTCACGAGTCACACCACATTATTAACTTCTATTCCAAACGTCAAATGTTCTCTTTTTCTTAATAATCTTAAAAGTAAGGTAGAGTTCTGTCTGGTTGTAATTCTATTTTTGGGTTGGTCATGTTGAACACAACTCACTGTGGGAAACACTCGCACTCTTTATTAACACCAATCGAGAAGAGAATATAAGACACTCTGTAGAATACTTCTTTTTATTGTTTTTGGATTTTTTTGGATGAATAACCTAGGTAGGGTGGAGAGGTATTTATACTGAGAGTAAGCAATCTATATTTAACCAATCTAAATCTAGACCTAACCGATTTGAATCTAGACCTAACAAATTTGAATATTTCTCCTAAAATATCTAGATCTCTTTCTCCTAAAATCTCTACTAAAATAAATAATAAATATACTGAGCTCATACAATAATTGGGCTTGACTCTATTGGGCTAGTGATGATATTTCAACACTCCCCCTCAGCACTAGTCCTCATTCGCTGCACCATGTTGAGCTGACAGCGAAAACTCTCATGTTTGCCAGTACTCAGCCCTTTTGTAAACAAGTCTGCCACTTGGTCATCTGTCTTGATCTGCTGCATCTCGATTTCTTCCTTTAGGACCTTCTCTCTAATGAAATGGTAGTGCACCTCCACATGCTTTGTTCTAGCATGAAACACTGGATTTTCTGCAAGGCGAATCGCAGATTGGTTGTCGCAAAGAAGTGATATTGGATAGTCAATTTTCTGGTGAAAATCTTCCATCAAGAGTTTCAGCCATGTACTTTCCTGAGCTGCTCCAGCCGCTGCTCTATACTCTGCTTCTGTAGTTGATAATGATACTGTTGGTTGTCTCTTGCTACACCAAGAAATTGTTCCCAAACCAAACTTGAACACATACCCAGTGGTTGACCTCCGAGTATCGTGGTCTCCTGCATAGTCAGCATCACAGTATCCAACTAGCTTGCAGTTTTTGCTTCTTTTGTACAAAAGACCATAGTTGATTGTACCTTTGATATATCTCAAGATCCGTCGAGCTGCATCCAGATGAGACTTCTTTGGACTTTGCATGTATCGACTCATAACCCCAACTGCATAAGAGATATCAGGTCGAGTTAAAGTTAGGTAGATAAGACTACCTACTAGTTGTCGGTACGTTGTTTCATCGTTTAACTCTTTGCCTTCATGTGCACAAATCTTGGCATTTATCTCCATCGGTGTTGAAACTTGCTTGCACTCTAACATGTTGAACTTCTGAAGCATATCTTTTGTATACTTTTGTTGGCAGAGAAACAGTCCTTCATCTGTGCGATCAACTTCTAGGCCTAAGAAGTGTTTAAGCTCTCCTAGCTCTTTCATCTGAAAGCGTACTGATAAATTTTCTCTTGTTTGATAAATTTCTCTTTCATCGTCCCCGGTGATAATCAAATCGTCCACGTAGACCAACACAATTGTTAAATTTCCTTCTCTTTCTTTGATGAATAGGCTTGAGTCTGCATGTGCAACTGAATAACCACTTTGGGTAAGAAATTCAGCAATTTTACCATACCAAGCTCTCGGTGCTTGTTTCAGTCCATAAAGAGCTTTTCTAAGCTTGCATACATAATTAGGATTAGCTGCACTCTCAAATCCCTTTGGTTGGTTCATATAAATCTCCCTGTCTAACTCTCCGTGCAAGAAGGCATTCTTCACATCCATTTGCCAAAGTTTCCAATCTTTACTTGCTGCGAGTGCTAGCAGGACTCGTACGGTAGTAATCTTTGCCACTGGACTGAATGTTTCATCATAGTCTAGTCCATATTGTTGAGAAAATCCTCGAGCCACGAGTCGAGCCTTGTATCTCTCGATTGATCCATCCGGTCGACGCTTTATTTTGTAGACCCACTTGCAAGAGATGGGTTTGACATCTCCTAGTCTTGGCACTAGTTCCCAAGTTTGATTCTGCTCCAAGGCTATAATTTCTTCCTCCATCGCTTTCTGCCAAATCGAGTTTTGTGATGCTTCTTCATATGTCTCTGGTTCGTAAACTCTATCTTCTACAATAGCTGCATTTGCATACTTAGGATTTGGCCTTCGGATTCTATTTGATCGCCTAAGTTGTTGATGTGTCGTTTCATTTTTATCAGATTCGCTTGATTGAGTCACCTCTTGCTTGTCAATATCAATGTCACTTGGATTTTCAGGTGCATCGACATTTGATTGAATTTGTGTAGTTTGCTCCCCCAGCTTCTGTTGTAGAATTCCTTCGATGTTTGAATCTGGTAAGACTTTCTTCTCCGAGGACCACCATGTAGATGCTTCATCAAAAACTACATCTGTTGATGTATAGTATTTTCCACTTGTTGGATCACAGCACCTCCATCCTTTTCTTTGATTGTCGTATCCAACAAATACACACTTGACTGCTTTCTTGTCAAACTTGCTACGTAGATGGTCAGGCACAAATACATAGCAAACACAGCCAAATACTCGGAAGTAACTAATTGTAGGTTTCATATCCCATAGTATCTCAAATGGTGAGACGAACCCTAGCTTTGGTTGAGGAAGCTTGTTGATCACATGGGCAGCAGTTCGCATAGCTTCAGCCCAAAATCTTCCTGGAACGTTCTTTGCGTGTAACATGCTTCGACAGGTTTCTGCAAGGTGTCGATTCTTTCTTTCTGCTACACCATTTTGTTGTGGCGTGTTGGCACATGTAAATTGACGTCGTATCCCACACTCGTGTAAATATTGATCGAACTCATCTGACGTGTATTCTCCGCCATTGTCTGAACGTAGACAACGAATCTTCGCTCCTACTTCTCCTTCGACCATCATCTTGAATTCTTGAAACTTTGAGAACGTGTCAGACTTTTCTTTCATAAAGAAAATCCACACATATCTTGAGTAATCGTCAATAAATGTCACCATATACCGTATTCCGCTGATCGATGCTTGTTTGACTGGGCCGAACAAATCAGAGTGAATTAACTCTAATGGTTTCTTTGCTTTGAAACTTGACTCTTTGTATGGTAATTGATGAGCTTTACCATATTGACATCCAGCGCAGACAACGTCTGTTTTGACTTCAAGTTGAGGTAGACCCTTGAGCATAGATTTCTCCATAATCAGCTTCAACTTATGGTAGCTAATATGTCCCAATCTTGCATGCCATAGATCTGTCGTCTCATTCTTTCGGGTCTTGTCAACATAGGCAGACTCTGCAGATAGGACGTAGACAGACTCCACTCTTCGTCCTTCTATTGTCGGCTTTCCTATTATCTTAACATCTTGATAAACTTTTACATCTTCTGGCCCAAATAAGATATAGCTTCCTGATGTTGTTAGTTGTGACACTGACAACAAGTTCTTCTTTATACCCGGTACATGGTAAACATTATGTAGCGACACTGTATCAGACTTATTGCCAGGCATGATTGTCGTATTGCCGATTTGAGCAATTGATAACTGTGTGTTATTTGCTGTACGTACCATACGACTTCCTTTGTACTCTTTCTTGTCTTGCAATTTTCTCTGATCGCCAGTCATGTGATTTGAACATCCTGAATCAACGATCCAGTCATTCTCATAGTTGATATGGTCTTCCATTGTCGCCATGAGTGCTAGCTCGTCTTCTTCTATGGGACATAGTACCTCTGCATCTCATTCATCTTCTATCTTCTTTTTGGATATTGCCACATTGTTTTCAATGGACTTTTTCCAGGACCAACAATCTCTAGACATATGGCCCTTTTTCCCGCAATTATAGCAAATACCACCAAATCTCGTTCTTTGGAAACTCTTGTTGTCGTTCTTCTGAGCTCTCTCAGGTTGTGCAATCCCTTGGTGGCTTCTTTTGTCACCATTGTATCCACGTTTGGTAGACGGCCTATTATTGCTCCGACTTTCACTCGTGTAGAGTGCTTCTTCTTCACCCTTCAATGTGAAGCCTCCCATTTGTTTAGCCATGGCTTCTTGGCTGGCTAACAAATTTTCGAACTCTACAAGTGTTGGTTGAGTGGGCCATCCTTGTACAGCAGTAATGAAGCTTCGATATTCCGGTCGTAATCCGTGGATTATAATCCTCTTCATTCGAGATTCTACAATGGCGGACTTTGGGTCTAGTTCAGTAATCTCCCGACAGATTGATTTGACCTTGTGGAAGTACTGAGCAATTGTCATATCACGTTGTGTAATTGACAACAACTCATTCTCCAGAAGTTGTAGCCTCGTATCGTTCTTCTTTGAGAACAACATCACGAACGTGTCCCATGCTTCTTTCGGTGTCTTGTCATCCCAAATATGTTCTAACATCTCTTCTCCGATTGTGGTCTTCATGGCAAACATTGCTTTGCCTGCTTTGATTCTCCATTTGCGCAAGGCGCCACTGGAATCATCCTCTGGCGGCGTAGTTTCGCACCCGCCAACGATCTCCCAAAGATCCTGTCCTTGTAAATAGGACATCATGCATGTTGCCCATGTGTTGTAGTTGTTGTTGTTGAGTTTCTTAATTCCTCCAACGATTTGGAAATCACCCATCGTGTTGGCCTTACCTCAGTAATACCAAACAAGTTCTTTTGACACAAGACTTGCAGAGTCACAGACTTCTCACGACACAAAAGAAACTCACTCACCACTAATCTCAAGAAATCGTTTCTGATGTGGAAGATCAGACAGAGCTGCAACCACAGAGCATACTAAGGATTCCAAGAGATCTGATAACCTACACTAACCTCGCTCTGATACCAAATGTTGAACACAACTCACTGTGGGAAACACTCGCACTCTTTATTAACACCAATCGAGAAGAGAATACAAGACACTCTGTAGAATACTTCTTCTTTTTATTGTTTTTGGATTTTTTTGGATGAATAACCTAGGTAGGGTGGAGAGGTATTTATACTAAGAGTAAGCAATCTATATTTAACCAATCTAAATCTAGACCTAACCGATTTGAATCTAGACCTAACAAATTTGAATATTTCTCCTAAAATATCTAGATCTCTTTCTCCTAAAATCTCTACTAAAATAAATATACTGAGCTCATACAATAATTGGGCTTGACTCTATTGGGCTAGTGATGATATTTCAACAGGTCATGCTGACCTAACCAAAAAATGTTAACCTGCAACTTGATTCAAAATTTTGGTTATCAAATTTTGGTTAACAAAAGAAAAATACAAAAAAATAATAAATAGATTGTAACGACCGCTCTCTGACGCATCGAATCACGAGCCGCCACGTGGACTCAAGAGTAAAAGTCTTTCAAATACTTCTTTTGACAAAACAAGGGACTAAAATATTAAAAGTGGGCTGATATACATTTCAAAATCGAAAATAATACAAACACACAAGGAGAATCTTCGGAGTAACATAAAAAGAAAACGGTTACAAAATATCACGTGTTTTTCTAAAAACATAAAAATCATAACCAAAACGACATGGGAGGAGAGGACTCAATCTAAGGGCCTCTTCTGGGGCTGCACGGCTCTGCACATTCCCGCCACCGACCCGGACCTACTTTTCACCTAAAAATAGAAACAACATGGAATGAATATACAAAATTACTCAGAAAGAAACCTACTTGTAAGCTCTTGTCAGACTTAGCTCTATTCATGGATTCTTAAGCTATGTGCTCGAACTGTCACTAATCAGAGACCTAGTGGTGTCTGACAACATCTAACTATTCCTAAGATTAGTAACTACCTGGCACTACGCCTCGCTAGGCCGGGTCAGTAACTACCTGTCTTACGCCCCTGTCGGCTCATATCAGTAAAACTACATGTCTTACGCCCCTGTCGGCTCATATCAGTAAAACTACCTGTCTTAGGAACAGTAACTACCTGTCACTACGTCGCTTGGGCTGGATCAGTAAAAAGGTCATGGCTCGTCCCACTAAGCACCTCTGACGGGTGACCACAGTAGTATACATGATTACCCTCAACCCCTATGGGTGACTAGTAAAACGGTACAATATATAGTTTACGTAATTCATGACTTATGTTAATTAGCACATAACAAATGGTTCAACTCACAAAGGGCAACAATAGGCTACCCAAACCCCACATTCAATGCCTAACAAAGTATCATGGCATACAACACGTCACCATGCTAATCACGTAATAACCATCTAGCTCAACATACTAAAAAGCATACAATTCCAAACGCCTATTAGAGATTTCACATTCATGCCAATGGAAACTATATAACTGTAACTACAATCAAGGTATAACCAATCACACTATTGAAGTACCACTCTCATGAACTAAATTTATCCCCCCTAAGTATGGTACTAAATTGTTTGTCCACAAATCCAAACCGACTCCTACAAGCATTGCTTAGAAACTTGCTCCATGTGGTTACTTACCTGATCGTAGACTTCCTGAAACTTTATCGAGTCTTCAAGTATCCACTTGACTAAGCTAATTGGAATTTTCCTATAAATGAGGCATTATGGGATGTGTGAGACAAGTACCTAAATTTGAATAAAGATGAATCAAATTGTGTGAAATGGAAGAAAAAGTTCGGGTTTCGATTTTGTACAGGTGAGTCGGGTCGGATCGGTCCAACGGGTCGGGTCATGTCGTGCCCCACGATTTCGCCCTCTTCTTTCCACCTTCTTCTCGATCTTTCTTCCCTCTCAGCACCCCATGTGTTCTTCTTCACGAAGACTCACCAACTTCCCTAGACCATAACCTAGGTACACCGACCCAGTGAAATGTATTAGGGTTTTGGAAAGAAACGACGAAAATTACACCACTAGAGCTTACCATCGGAGTTCTCCCTTTCTGAGCCATTCAGCCCAACATTGTCGCTGACGAGTGCTTCAAGTTTCGTCGTCCGTCTCTTTCGTTCCACCTTCTTCCTCTTGTTCGCTCCCACCTTCAACTCTTTCCTCTGTTTTTTTTTTTTTTAACCCTAACATGGAGGTACAACTGGCCTTTCTCTCTTCTCATTCCAGTGGTACGACTCTTAAAATCTTCCCCCTATTAAGAACTTTCATCCCCAAAAGTTCCTAATCCCAGAACAACACGGGGTACTTGACCCTCATCTCGCTCTCTAACTCCCAAGTTACTTCCTCAACGCGATGGTTATTCCATACCACCTTGACAAGCGATATCTCCTTGTTTATAATCTTATGTATTTTTGTGGCTACAATCTCGATGGGCTCCTCCTCGTAACTTAAGTTCTCCCTCAAAGGAAGATTTGCATACTCTATCACATGAGAAGGATCTGGGGTGTAATTACGCAACATAGACACATGGAATACGTTGTGAATAGCAGCTAGAGCAGGAGGCAAGGCTAGTCGGTACACCACAGGACCAACTCTCTCCAAGACGTCGAAAAGACCGATAGGTAATGTCATCATATCTTTAAAGAAAATACTATGGCAGCTAACTCCAGTCATGCGTCGGGTTGTTTCTCTCGTAATCCTTTAACTGCCTCAAAGCGTAGGCTATGACCTTGCTGTTTCGCATCAGGACACAACCTAGGCCCTTCCCTGACGCATCGCTATAGACCACAAAATTGCCTGAGCTATCTGGTATTGCAAGTACCGGCGCTGTAACCAGTCGGTGCTTGAGTTCCTTGAAACTTTGCTCACATGCACTGTCCAACGAGAACGCCTTTCCTTTCCTCGTTAGTTGGTGAGACTGGCGGTTTGTGATGTCCCACATTGGTTGGGGAGGAGAACAAACTACCATTTATAAGGGTGTGGAAACCTTCCCCTAACAGACGTGTTTTAAAGCCTCAAGGGGAAGACTGAAAGGGAAAGCCCAAAGAGGACAATATTTGCTAGAGGTGGATTTGGGCCGTTACTAATGGTATCAGAGCCAGACACCGGACGATGTGCCAGCCTTCTCGCTGTTCCCCGAAGGGGGGTAGACATGAGGCGGTGTGCCAGTAAGAACGCTGGGCCCCAAAGGGGGGTGGATTTGGGGGCGGTCCCACATCGATTGGAGGAAGGAAGGAGTGCCAGCGAGCACGCTGGGCCCTAAAGGGGGTGGATTGTGATGTCTCACATTGGTTGGGGAGGAGAACAAACCACCATTTATAAGGGTGTGGAAACCTTCCCCTAGCAGACACGTTTTAAAGCCTTGAGGGGAAGGCCGAAAGGGAAGGCCCAAAGAGGACAATATTTGCTAGCGGTGGGCCTGGGTCGTTACATGGTTATTTTGGAGAAATCCTGAATAAATCTTCTATAGTATGCTTCTAAACTTAAAAAGCTCCTCACTTTGGTTACTGAGGTAGGTCGGGGCCAATCTATAATTGCCTCAACTTTGGTTGGATCCACTGATATGCCCTTTCCAAACACAACATGTCTCAAGAAGGTCAGTTCTTGTAACCATAATTCACACTTAGCCTTGACAGCACTTGACGTAAATGCGCTTCGTGCTCCCCGTCGGTCTTGGAGTATACTAATATGTCATCAATGAATACTATGACAAACGTATCCAGGAAGTCCTTAAAGTCGTCTTGGGGATGTTGCCTTCTTTGGCCCTCAGCTGGTGGTACCCTAATCGCATGTCGATCTTCGAAAATACTGATGCACCTTGTAGTTGGTCAAACAAATCATAAATGTGAGTCAATAGGTATTTGTTTTTTTATTGTTACTTTATTCAACGCTCTGTAGTCAATGCACAATGTTAGGGTCCCGTCTTTCTTCTTGACAAACAGTACTGGGCCCCCCATGGTGACACACTTGGCCTGATAAAACCTTGACCTAAGAGATTGTAACGACCCTAAATTTTCACATATCTGGAGTCGCCACTAACGTCTCATGCTCATCTCTAATATAGAATATAACTCTAAGAAATGTTCATCTTTATTAGCGGAAAAATTTAAAACCTTCAGAATACGTTAAAACATTAGAAAACACCGCCGGACTTACGTGTTTCAAACATCATACTGGAGTTCAAAATAAGATAAAAACTATTACAAATTAAATAATTTAAATAAATGAAATGCAAGCACCCTATCCTAACAAAATCTAGGAATTTTAAATATGCAAATATCCTATGCACGCGCCACAGTCTCTGATCATGCAAATATCCTATGCACGCGCCACAGTCTCTGATCACGATGCCACTGTCAATCGTACATGGGAGCCTTGCCTTTACCTGAAAAATAATATGGCACACGACCTGAGTATTTGTATTTCAAAGAAATACTCAGTAAGTGACCCCACTATAGGGGCCATACTAATGCAAACACATGCAATCATGAATTAGGGACCTATCTCTAATCATCTTAAGGGTGGCCTCCAGTCTCGGACAAATTGGATGTGTAGTACTTCCCTACACACGACTCATACGTGCGAGTATGAATCCCCAGGGTGCTCGCACACCCCCTGGACCCTCTGGTCAAATTAATCTGTAGCGACGTTCGGAGGTCAGCGGAACCCCATAGTTTCATGCATCTCATGAACACCCTCATCTGTGTGCATTCGCACCGTGCACATACGCGCTCATCATACGGTGCGCGTCCGCACTCATCATCTCTAGGGGAAGTAGCCCTATTCTTATGAACATACAATATGCATGAGGTCCCTCTAAGTCCAATTATACATCTCTTCTGACACAACCCTCTAGTCTCATCTCTTAGTTACACAATGTAACACGTGCTCGTAGATATTTACATTAATATCATTTTCATACTCTTAGGGTTGTGTCCTATGTCGATCTAACGACATGATGCAATATGGCAAACAACATCATAAGGCATGTTCAACATGGGAAACATCATCATGTTAATAACATCGTCATGCATACATCATAAATAGCATACATTTAACAGACATCACAACACAACGTCATACTCACACATCATCATAATTCAAACAATCTTTAGCCTATCCTATAGTAAGGCCACTTACGTGGTTGGCTTTAGCCGAAGTATTCCCTAATTAGCTAAGCATAAGCTCTCGTTCCGTGAGAGCTGCTTCCTACGTTGCCGGGATTTGTTTCCTATCACATCGTTCACCATCTTCCGTTAGCATTTCAAAATTAATTTACTAGTAATTCAATAAATGTGAAGCACGGCTCTAAAACGGCCTCTAATACCTTAATCGGGGCCGAAAATAGGTCTGGGAGGCTCAAAACAGTGGAAATCAGGTTGAAAATAGGTGAGCCGAGCCGAACAGCCGCTGGAGGAGCCGTTGGAGCGTCATCGGAGGGAGCCCGTGCCGTTTGCACCGAGCCGAGCCGAGGGACCGTCTGCGCCACTGTGTGACACGTGGCAGCAGCAGAACGAGCCACGTCGTGCGGTAGCATCGGGTCGAGGTGCGAGTCACAGTCCGGTTCAGGTCGCGGGCTGCAGAAGGCTACTGGGCCATACTAATTGTTGGGCCTCGGCCTACTTGGCTGGGCCGCAAGTGTTCGGGTTGCAGGCCGATTCGATTGGACCGTGGGTCTGGTCTCAGGTTGGTTCAACTAAACCGTAACTTCTGGGCTGGTTTGAGGTTTGGGCCGCTGTAGTTGGGCTGGGCCGAAGGCAGAGACCGAGGGAAAGAATCGGGATGACTCTTGCGTTTTGGGTTCGGGTTGACCCGGATCCGTGGATCTCGTCTTCCTTACCCGACTTCGGCCGATTTTCTAGCGCATCTTCTCTCTCCTTCCCGCAGTGTTTTCGTTGCCGATTCCTGTCCTCTTTCTTCCTTTTCCTCTTTGTTTGTCATCCTCCTTTCCTTCATCGAAGTTTTGCGGCCTAAAAGTTCCTAAAACTCCAGATCTAAGAACATTTAGGAAAACTCAATTTTCTGACCTCGGTTACTGACGACGGTGCTTATGAAAAGGCACAAAACGTACCTTGAGTTATTGTACTTTTGTTAGGGATCCTTCTCGTGGTGATAATTGATCGTTTGGTGTCGGTTTTTGAGTGGTTTGAGACTCGTCGGAGAAATTGGAAACTCACTGGTGTTTATCCGAAATCTCTCTCTCTCTCTCGTATTTTCTTTCTTTTCTCTGTTTGTAGGTATTCTAATAGGTTATGGGAGTCGTGGGCTAAAGGCTGAGCGAGGTGTGGTTGTCGTTTCGCGTGGGATTCGCGAAACTCGACGGTCGCTGGAAAACTCGCGAGTTTTCTGGCAACTGATTTTTTTTTTCTCGGGTCGTTACAGAGATCCTGCAACTGCTCTTTAAGTTCTTTCAACTCAAGAGGAGTCACTGTAACGACCCTAAATTTCCACATACTCAAAGTCGCTACTAACATCTCATGCTCATCTATAATGCAGAAATATAAATCTTACATGAACATAATTGATAACGTAAACTTCAAAAAATGTTTAAAACAACTTTTTCTCTAGAAAACACAGCCATGGTCTTACGTGTTTAAATATGAAATACTGAAATTTAGAGAAAATACAAACAAATACAAAATAATTTAAAACAATGAAATGCAAAACAACCTAATCTAACTTAAGACTAGAAATTTAAATATGAGTCTACCCTATGCACGTGCCACACTCTCTGCTTGCGATGCCGCCATCCTCCGTACAAGTGCGCCTTGCCTTTACCTGAAAAATGATGTGGCACACGGCCTGAGTATTTCAAAGAATACTCAGTAAGTGGCCCCACTATAGGGGGCCATGCAAATGCAAACACATGCAATCATGATTTAGGGACCTATCTCTAATCATCTTAGGGGTGGCCTCCAGTCTCGGACAAATTGGATGTGTAGTACTTCCCTACACACGACTCACATGTGCGAGTGTGAATCCCCAGGGCGCTCGCACACCCCCTGGACCCTCTGGTCAAGCTAATCTGTAGCGACGTCCGGAGGTCAGCGGAACCCCATAGTGTCATGCATCTCATGAACACCCTCATCTGTGTGCTTTCGCACCTGTGCGCATACGCGCTCATCATACGGTGCGCGTCCGCACTCATCATCTCTAGGGGAAGTAGCCCTATGCTTATGAACATACAATATGCATGAGGTCCCTCTAAATCCATCATAATGTCTCTTCTGACACAACCTTCTAGTCTCATCTCTATGTTACTCTAGGTAACACATACTCGTGGCTATTTATATTAATATCATTTTCACGCTCTTAGGGTTTTGTCCTATGTCGATCTAACGACATGATGCAATATGGCACTGATCATCATATAACATGCTCAATATGGAAAACATCATATCATATTAAGGTAAACGTCACGCAATCATCATACTCATCATATTGCCACAAAGTACATCAAACATATCAAGTACGACATTCATCAAAATATATATATACTGAGCACATCATCAGATATCATAACCCACACATCATCATAAGTCATACATCATCATAACTCATATACCGCATCGTACGACATAGTTCATACAACATCGTAACTCATACAATTTTTAGCCTATCCTATAGTAAGGCCACTTACCTGGTTGGCCTTAGTCGAAGTATTCCCTAATTTAATTAACGTAAGCTCCCGCTCCTCGAGAGCTGCTCCAAAGGTTGCTAGAATTCGCTTCATATCGAACCGTTCGTCACCTTTCGTTAGCATTTCACATTTTATTTAATAATCCAACTAACAATGTGAAATACAGCTCTAAAACGGTCTCAGTAAAAATCAAATTCCACGTTTTCATTGTTTCTAAATTTTGGTTGGGTAGTAAAACTTAAATTGAAAATATGTCAATATTATTTCATGGTGCTTCCATCATTCAATCCAACTATGGTTTGTTATAATATTATATTCCCTTGGTACAAATAATAATAATTTCTCACATCTTCCATTTTCCTTCTCTCTGTTGTACCACTTTTGTTTCTCCTCTCTCTGTCTTCTTCTTTCATATGAATGACTATGCAATTATAAAATAATATTCAATCAATTCCGTTTTCTTCTTTTCTTCTCCTCCCTAATATGACTATCAATTAAGAGAAGCCGTTTTCAATTTTTTTTATTTTCTTCTCTTTCCTAAAAACTACTCTCATTAACGGAAGCCATCTTCTATTCTATTTTCTTCTATTTTCTTTTTCAATCTATTATGTTTTCTTCTCTTTCCTAAAAACTACCATGAACTGAAGCTATTTTCAATCTATTTTGTTTTCTCCCCTCTCGCAAATGACTATCGCAGAAGTCATTTTCAATATATTTTAATTTTCGTGAGTAAAAATGCCTATGCATCCATCAATTATGATTTTCTTCTCTTTCCTAAAAATTATGATTCAATTTAGATGCAATTCACAAAGCCATTTTCAATCCATTTTGATTTTCGATCGCATATCCAAAAATCTAAATAATTCAAAATGAGATCTAAGATAACTTTTCTATCTCTGGCAAAAGATAAAAGAAAAGGTCTAACTTACCGATTACTTTTCCATCTCTTTCCATTCCTATCAAATCTGCTTGAAGTGAAGGTAGTCACCGGTGGTTGGGGAGGAGAACAAATCACCCTTTATAAGGGTGTGGAAACCTTCCCCTTAGTAGACGCGTTTTAAAGCCTTGAGGGGAAGCCCAAAAGGGAAAGCTCAAAGAGGACAATATCTGCTAGCAGTGGATCTGGGTCGTTACAAATAGTATCAGAGCCAGTCATCGGATAATGTGTCAGCCTTCTCGCTGTTCCCCGAAGGGGGGTAGACACGAGGCGGTGTGCCAGACAATGTGCCAACATTCTCGCTGTTCCCCAAAGGGGGGTAGACACGAGGCGGTGTGCCAGACAATGTGCCAGCATTCTCGCTGTTTCCCGAAGGGGGGTAGACACGAGGCGGTGTGCCAGTAAGAACGTTGGGCCCCAAAGGAGGGTGGATTTGGGGGCGGTCCCACATCGATTGGAGGAAGGAAAGAGTGCCAGCGAGGACGCTGGGCCCCGAAGGGGGTGGATTGTGATGTCCCACATTGGTTGGGGAGGAGAACAAATCACCATTTATAAGGGTGTGAAAACCTTCCCCTAGCAGACGCGTTTTAAAGCCTTAAGGGGAAGCCCGAAAGGGAAAGCCCAAAGAGTACAATATCTGCTAGCATTGGATCTGGGTGCTAGCAGTGTATCTGGGTCGTTACAGTCATCCTGTACAGTGCCTTGGATATTGGGGTGGTACCAGGCTCCAGCTCAATTGCAAAGTCCATGTCCCTGAATGCCTGTAATCTACGCAGCTCTTCTGGAAATGTAAATAAATAAAAATTATCATAATAAATAAGTAAATAAATAAAATTATTCCCTCCTTTCTCTCCCGTAAGTCACTTCCCCAATACTCTCTCCTCAATACACCCCACATGATCAAGATTTAGATGGAGAGAGATTTGAGATTTCTGGGTAAGTTATATCTCAGATCTCCTCTCCTTTTATCCAATTATTTTCTTTTATCCAATTATTTAGTTTTATTTAGCAATTTACTTAGAAAGATACGTCATGATCAATTGCAGAAACAAAATAGCAGATTATTTAGCAATTTACTTAGAAAGATACGTCATGATCAATTGCAGAAACAAAATAGCAGAAACAAAATAGAATCGATTAAATTGGCCAGAAGTAATTGCCAACCTAATTGAAAAAGTAACAAACAAAAATAAAAAGAAAGGATTAAACAGATTTAACTGATCAGAATTTCTTCCCTGCAAAAAAAAGCACAAAAAGGGTTCAGATTAAGTTACGTCATGATAGCAGAAACAAAATATTTAGTTTTATTTAGCAATTTACTTAGAAAGATACGTCATGATCAATCGCAGAAACAAAATAGAATCGATTAAATAAAAGTAACAAACAAAAATAAAAAGAAAGGATTAAACAGATTTAACTGATCAGAATTTCTTCCCTGCAAAAACAAGCACAAAAAGGGTTCAAATTAAGTTTTGCTAGAGAAAGAGATATTTTGCTAGAAAGAAATATTGCATCTGAAGAGGTCAGTAGTTTTCTTTTATTTTATTTAATGATATTAAAAGTCATCCTCAAACAGAGAGGAATAATTAAAAGAAGAAAACACAGTAACAGACAAGGAGGGAATACTATGAATATAATTGAAAATTATCTGGAAAATGTTAAAAGGGTATTAAACACCATCAGAGAAAATAGAATATCTGAGAAATTTTAACGAGTATTAAATGGTTTGTATGAAAATAATACTATAACAAACATATATAAATATTTCAAGACCTAACTCAAGCAAAGACTCTAACGTTCGCATGAAGTATAACACATGGGTCAACATAAATGCGAGAAACAATTTTGTAGAAAGTTAAATTTGAAACTGATGTCATGGGCTCACATAGGTTGATTTGGATTTCAATGGACTTTCATTAAGGATAACGACGGAACATCAGCCTAAGCTAACCAGGTAAGTGACCTTACTATCGGCATGGTTATATTTGATGTTGACACGTGCCTGTGGTTCTGCACGTGTCATATATATTGATATGTGTGAATTCTCTGTGGATCGATATGCTTCCTATATGTTATGTTATGTTATAATATGTGGTTTGTCTGATAATAATTATGGCACAATGTGCTGAAGGATATGTTTGAGATAGGATACGAGAAGGATGCACAAAACGAAATGTAACGATAGGAGTAAGATACGTTCATGAAACGTTAGAGTTAGGTTACATACCGGAGTGCTATGGATAGGAGAGATTGAAAGAATACGGTTAGGTTATGGGTAAAAAGGGATAGGTTTGTGATAGATTCATAGAACGATAGCGTTAGGGTACGTTCTTGTGACGATATGACTAAGGTACGTTGGTGATAGTTGATGATTTTTCAAGATTTATTTGGGTTTTGATGATAAAACATAAGAATGATGTTTTGAAAAGATTTGGTAGTTTGGTAAAAAGATTTCAAAATGAAAAAGGGTTTTTAATTACTAAAATTAGGAATGACCATGGAGGAGAATTTGATAGTGTTGCATTTGAAACTTTTTGTGAAGATAATGGTTTTTCTCATAACTTCTCCTCTCCAAGGACTCCTCAACAAAACTGTGTGGTTGAAAGGAAAAATCGTATATTACAAGAATTTGGTAGATCATGTTAAATGAGTATGATTTACTTAAATATTTTTGGGCGGAAACAGTTAATACAACTTGTTATATTTTAAATAGAGTTTTAATTAGCCCTTCATTAGATAAAACTCTTTGTCAACTTTGGCATAACAAAATTCCAGGGTATTTCAAAAATTTTGGTTGCAAATGTTTTATTTTGAACAACAAAGAAAAGCTTGGAAAATTTGATTAAAAAACGGATATGGGTATTTTTCTTGGTTATTCATCTACTAGTAAAGCTTAAGTTTTGAACAAGAGAACTTTAGTTATTGAGGAATCTATGCCGGTGGTATTTGATGAATCTTGCAATAATATTTCTAATGAGTCTATTTGTAGTGATGATTTAGAAAGAAATTTTGGAGTTTTACTTGTTAGTGACAAAGTCAAAGAAATTGTTTCAAGTAGAGAAGAGGTGAGCTTAAACGAGGAAGGTTATTCATTAATGCCAAAAGAATGGAGGTATGTCTTATCTCATCCCAAGGACTTGATTCTTGGTGATCTCGAACAAGGTGTGAAAACTCGTTTTTCTATTAATTTATTTAATAATCTTGCTTTGGTTTCTCAAATTGAACCAAAAAGTCTTAAGGATGCCGAAAATGATGAGTTTTGGATTTTAGCTATTCAAGAATAACTAAATCAATTGGAAAGAAACAAAGTTTGGAAAGTAGTCCCTACTTCTATTATTGGAACCAAATGGGTTTTTAGAAATAAAATGGATGAAAATGGGAATATCATTAGAAATAAAGCTAGGATTGTAGCTCAAGGTTATTGTCAAGAGGAAGGCATAGATTATGAAGAAACGTTTGCACCCGTTGCTAGATTAGAAGCTATTAGAATGTTATTTATTTTTGCTTCTTACAAAAATTTTGTATTGTATCAAATGGATGTGAAAAGTGCATTTTTGAATGGTTATATTATGGAGGAAGTTTATGGAGAACAACCTCCCATATTTGAAAATGTTGAATTTCCTCATCATGTCTGTAAGTTAAAAAAAGACTCTTTATGGCTTAAAACAAGCTCCAAGAGCTTGGTATAAAAGACTTAGTAATTTTCTTATCGGGAATGATTTTAAAATGGGTAAACTCGACACTACACTCTTTATTAAGATTAAAGAAAATGATAGGCTATAGTGCAAATATATGTGGACGATATCATATTTGGTTCTACTAATCCTTCTTTATGTGAAGAATTTTCTAAATGTATGCATAGTGAGTTTGAGATGAGTATGAATGGTTTCTTTATTGTACTTCAAATCAAACAACTCAAGGATGGTATCTTCATCAATCAAGAGAAATACACTAAAGATTTGCTCAAAAGGTTCAAGTTCAATGAAGGTAAGATTGCAAAAACTCCCATGAGCACATCCCGTAAGCTTGACAAGGATGAAAAAGGTAAAAGTGTGAATATTAAAGCTTATCAAGGTATGGTTGGATCTTTACTTTACTTGACCGCTAGTAGACCCGATGTTATGTTTAGTGTATGTCTTTGTGCTAGGTTTCAATCTTGTTCTAAGGAATCTCATTTACATGTCATTAAAAGAATATTTAAAATATTTGCTTGGAACTATTGATTTAGGATTGTGGTATTCTAGAAATGTTGAATTTAAATTGGTAGGATATTCTGATGCGGATTATGCCGGAAGCTTGCTTGATCGTAAAAGTACTAGTGGAACTTGTCAATTTCTTAGTAGTTCACTAGTTTCTTGGTTTAGTAAAAAGCAAAATTCAGTTGCATTATCTACTACCGATGCAGAATAAATTGCAGTTGCCCGTTGTTGTGCTCAAATTCTTTAGATGAAACAAACTCTTTGTGATTTTGGATTAAAATTTGATAGTGTGCCTATATCTTGTGATAATACTGTAACGAACCGAAATTTTCTACTTAATTTAAGGTTGCTACTGTATACATACCATAAACGTTGAATGCGGAAGACTTCATTTAAATTCCATAAAACATAACCTTTATCTTAAAACACAGCCATGGACTTACGTGTTTCGAAAACATCTTTAAAACAACACAACAAAAGACCCGAAATAAAATAAATAAGCGTTTAAGTTTAAAACATCCTATTCTATCCTAAGTCTAAGAAAATAAATACCACTATCCTATGCATGTGCCATGATCTCAAGTTGCGATGTCGTCGTCAGCCGTACAGGAATGCCTTGCCTTAACCTGAAAAATGTAGTAGCACATGGCTTGAGTATTTAAAGAAATACTTAGTAAGTGACCCTACTATTGGGGTTAAATGCACCAATCACATGCAATGAAATGATGGGACCTATCTTTCGTTTCGTTTTATTTCGTTTCGTTTCGTTTCGTTTCCCCTACGGTGTAATCCTAACAGGTAATCGTGCACGTGTACCATATACTCTACACACAGCCCATATGTGCGAGTATGGGCTCACCAGCTAGTTCGCACACCGCTAGGCCACTGTCCCTAACCGGTGGGCATGCTTTGGGGGCCCATCGGGACTCGTTAAAACTAAAACCTTCACGGCAGCGCTATGCAGGGCATAACGATCGTTGTCCTGCTATTTGGATGTACGCGTCCGTACCCTCGTGATGGGATAGGGGTATCCCCCCAAATGCATGATCACACAATATGCATGAGGTCCCACTAGTCCTACAGTCATCATTTAATGAACATAACCCCGTGTCACGTTTTCATGCTTACATGTCATTCTCATTCTCATTTCGTTACATATCATACATATTCCTAGCGGGGTTATGTATCATGCAATTTACCGTATTTCATGTCATACAATTCATTCCGTTACATTCCAATACTCATACAACAAGCCATAATCGTACAAGGGCCACACATCGTCACATGCATAACATATCACCTCAACTAAGCAGCATACATAACATACATTCACGTTCACATAACTACATACTTAAGCACAATAATCTAGCATACAATGTATCATATCATAACCAAGTGATAACGTAAACACTTCATAGTCATATCGTTCTCTAACTTACCATAGCCTTAACGTTCTTATACCTATCACAGACATATCATTACGTAACGTACCTTAGTCATATCGTCACAAGAACGTACCCTAACGCTATCGTTCTATGAATCTATCACAAACCTATCTCTTTCTACCCATAACCTAACCGTATTCTTTCATCAATCTCTCCTATCCATAGCACTCCAGTATATAACCTAACTCTAACGTTTCATGAATGTATCTTACTCCTATCGTTACATTTCGTTTTGTGCATCCTTCTCGTATCCTATCTCAAACATATCCTTGAGCACATCATACCATAATTATTATCAAACAAACCACATATTATAGCATAACATAACATATAGGAAGCATATTGATCCACAGAGAATTCACACATATCAATATATATGACATGTGCAGAACCACAGGGCACGTGTCAACATCAAATATAACCATGCCGATAGTAAGGTCACTTACCTGGTTAGCTTAGGTTGATGTTCCGTCGTTATCCTTAATGAAAGTCCATTGAAATCCAAGTCAATCTATGTGAGCCCATGACATCAGTTTCAAATTTAACTTTCTACAAAATTGTTTCTCTAATTTATGTTGACCCATGTGTTATACTTCATGCGAACGTTAGAGTCTTGAACGTTAGAGTCTTTGCTTGAGTTAGGTCTTGAAATATTTATATATATTTGTTATAGTATTATTTTCATACAAACCATTTAATACTCATTAAAATTTCTCAGATATTCTATTTTCTCTAATGGTGTTTAATACCCTTTTAACATTTTCTAGATAATTTTCAATTATATTCACAGTCTTCCCTCCCTGTCTCTTACTGTGTTTTTCTTCTTTTAATTATCTTTGTTTGATGATGACTTTTAATATCATTAAATAAAATAAAAGGAAAACTACTGACTCTTCAAATGCAAAATCTCTTTCTAGCAAAATATTTCTTTCTACCAAAATATCTCTTACCACAACTTAATCTGAATCCTTTTTGTGCTTGTTTATGCGGGAGACAAGAAATTCTGATTAGTTAAATCTGTTTAATCCTTTCCTTTTATTTTTGTTTGTTACTTTTTCAATTAGGTTGGCAATTATTTCTGCCAATTTAATCCATTCTATTTTGTTTCTGCAATTGATCATGACAATTTAATCCATTCTATTTTGTTTCTGCAATTGATCATGACGTATCTTTCTAAGTAAATTGCTAAATAAAACTAAATAATTGGATAAAAGAAGGAGATCTGAGATATAACTTACGGAGAAATCTCAAATCTCTCTCCCATGTAAATCTTGATCATCTCTGTCAACCCATCTCCTATAAATTTGATGTGAGGCAGGTCTGTTTTCTCAAATCTGAGATTTTTCATTTATGTTTCATTTTCCAGGAATTGTGAGGTGTGTTGAGGAGAGATTATTAGAGAAGTGACTTACGGGAGAGAAGGAATAATGGTTTTTTTTTATTTACTTATTTATTATTATTATTTTTTTTTTTTTACATAATAATAATTTTTATTTATTTATTTATTTATTTTTGGGCTGTTACATCATATCCTTCTAAAAGAAACTTTCGTCCTCGAGAGTGTTTTAATCTTGGAACAACTCGGGTTCTTATTCTAAGAGTTATTTGTTAAGTCCTGAAGTACCACTAAGGAAAAATTCTTAACAAGTATGTTCTCACTTGTATGGATCATAAACACTTCTTTACATGCCTAAATCCTTTCTAAATTCTTTCATAAATTCTTAATAACCACGTAGTTGCTATGAATAAAAATCATGAAAATGGTGGAAAAGTTTTATAGATGCTATACAAAGAGAGGTGTGAAGTAAACAGCACATCTTAGGCTTTCCAAGATCCTTCTACATCCTTGAAGATTTTCCTATTTCATTGTAACTAGATGTTCCAAATGATATAAAAGAATGTTGCACATATAAGTTTACTTCTCTTTTTAAAGGGTTCTACAAGGCAACATCTCATCAAGTTCTGACAACTTTGTTGGGAGCCAAACTGACACCAATTTTTTTTTTTTTTTTTTTTTTTTTTTTTTTTTTTAATAATCTCCCATAAACCTTTGTAGCAAATATTAATCCTCCTCATGAACTAACTTGCAATAATCTTATGACAAAATCTTTAGTAAAGGAAATATATTAATTAGCGCTTACATTCATCTGCTCATTTTGTTTATTTAAAGTGCATGACAACTCATGCCTTTCATATTTGCAGTATTTCCAATTCCATAATATATAAGTTTATTAATGTTCGATTTCGCAGTATTTCCAATTCCATAATATATAAGTTTATTAATGTTCGATTTCGCATTAGAATATCAGTGAGAATACTACTATCCTTATATTTGTTTCCTGATGACATTGGTTGTTGTCAATTGTATCTTTTCCTCTTGATTCATATCCCAAAGTTGTCCTAATCTCCTTAAGATCTTCCATACTCATCATTAATATCGTATGAGTCTCATATAAATTTTCTAAATTTTCATAGTATTTTGAGTCTTTCAAGGTCTCAAAAACATCTTAGAATTCTCATAAGGGTATTTTGGTCATTTACCACCCCAAATCTTCGTTTAATTTCTCAGCATATTCCAATGGCCTTGTAACTTGTATAATCCTTTCATATCATGACATAAGACTCCTCATCAACTTGAATGCTATTAACAGATCACTTTGGTCATAACCAGTGGTACCTAATTATAAGGGCATTTTAGTCCTTTTTCACATACCCTTGGTTTAGCCTTATCATATTTGAATGATCACCAAAATTTCATAAATAACCTTATCGGGTCATCTTGATTCTTCTCGTAAATTTCATGAGTAACAGAACTCTGGCTCAGACGCTTCATTGACATCAATGTTCATGTGGACACTAAGGTGGGCAAACTTACTCAATTTTAATCTCAAGACCCTCATTTTTTTTTTCTTTCATGATGATTTCATCAACTGATCTGTAGTTTTACTAGTTTCCCACACTACATTGTTGTCGCAGTCAAATTCTCTAAACTTTGGTAAAGGTTCAATAATTGACCTCTTTACCCATTCATCCTCAAAATTTTATTTTTAACAATTGTCCTCTGACCATCATAGGAGGGCACCACAACTTTTTTTTTTTCCCATCTACCTCGTAATACCAAGAAGGAGGCTTAGCAAAATTCTAAAAATTGGTATTACATGAGCATGATACATATCCTCAAATGCCATAAACTTATACATAAAAAAAAATCCAACTTAAAATTACAGTCTTGATACCTTAACTATGGTAATACCTTTTAACCAGATTGACATTGCTAAGAAAAATTGTTCCATAATTTTCTACTACAATTTGGTTTACGTTGAGCTTCTGGAGTGCATTCATGTACCCTAAGGAGGGTTACCACAAAACTTCTAGTTGATTTAGAGACAATGTCCCACTCTAATCCTCGTGTATCCCCCACCCAAGTTCATCTTAAATCATGGTTTCTTAAATTTAAGGTATCTTGACAATCTCATACCGTAGTCCCTCTCCATATACCTCTAAAATTTTGACCATAATCGTAATGCTTCGTCCAAACTGTGGCTCTATGCTTTTAAATCACCTCACAACTTCCATAATTGGTTGTATTATTATTATTATTATTATTATTATTTTTATTTTTTTAAATTTTCAACTTGTATTAAGGCAGGAAAGTTTTCTAATCTCAGTACTTCCAAAAGTACTTCCATTAAAGACACTTATGTCATTCACCAATCAATTTAAATATACATGTTTTAAACTTTTATGGTCTTAACTCAATTTTTTTTACTGATACTCTTAATTTCATCTTTACATATTTCAAAGTTATAAAATTTGCTTTCAAACACTACCACTTTTAATATATTTAGTATACTATAGGATATTGACATCTATATCAAGCTTCTTAGGTCATTTTATTTCATCTAAAACTACTTACTCTTCCGTATACATTGGTACAGTCCTCCCCATCTCTATGGTCATAAGACTGTGTAGTTTATCTATGTTCAAGACGTCTAACTAAAACATATGATCTTGCTTAGCAAAATCATTTTCACGCATACACTAACATTTAGTAGCTTACTAAAATTAAAGCTAGCAACAATCTTAGTAAATCTAAACATCATCAATACAACAATTTACATTTACATTCACATTTCATGCAAGGTAAAATATAAAGTATTCTAAATTAAAATAAATATAGAATTAAGCTAACATGAATGCAGTAAATTATAATACAATCAATAGAGTAAAAGTCCAATTATGAGTTATATTTTATAATGACCAAGCAATAACAACATACACAATCAACGACATTTCATTTTCTTATCTTACACAAGACATACTTGACGGAGACGGGGCACCGACGTTGGGACCATGGAACATGCCAAGCTTACATCGTAGGCTAGTCTACAAGATCTATAACCTAGAGCTCTGATACCAACTGTAACGACCCAAAATTTTCTACTTAATTTAAAGTCGTTACTGTATACATACCATAAACATAGAATGCGGAAGACTTCATTTAAATTCCATAAAACATAACCTTTATCTTAAAACACAGCCATGGACTTACGTGTTTCGAAAACATCTTTTAAAACGACACAACAAAAGACTAAATAAAATGAATAAGAGTTTAAGTTTAAAAAAAACATCCTATTCTAGCCTAAGACTAAGAAAATAAATACCACTACCCTATGCATGTGACATGGTCTCGAGTTTCAATGCCGTCGTCAGCCGTACAGGAATGCCTTGCCTTATCTTGAAAAATGTAGTAGCACATGGCTTGAATATTTAAAGAAATACTCAGTAAGTGACCCCACTATTGGGATAAAATGCAACAATCACATGCAATGAAATGATGGGACCTATCTTTCGTTTCGTTTCGTTTCATTTTCCCTACGGTGTAATCCTAACAGGTAATCGTGGACGTACACCATATACTCTACACGCAGCCCATACGTGCGAGTATGGGCTCACCAGCTAGTTCGCACACCGCTGGGCCACTGTCCCTAGCCGATGGGCATGCTCTGGGAGCCCTTATACCGGGACCCGTTAAAACTAGAACCGTCACGGCAGCGCTATGCAAAGCATAACGATCGTTGTCCTGCCATTGGATGTACGCGTCCGTACCCTCGTGATGGGATAGGGGTATCCCCCAAATGCATGAGCACACAATATACATGAGGTCCCACTAGTTCTACAGTTATCATTAATGAACATAACCCCCTGTCACGTTTTCATGCGTACATGTCATTCTCATTCTCATTTCTTTACATATCATACATATTCCTAACGGGGTTATGTTTCATGCAATTTACCGTATTTCATGTCATACAATTCATGCAGTTACATTCAAATATTCATACAAACAAGCCATAATCGTTCAAGGACCATACATCGTTACATGCATTACACATCACATCAGACTAAAAGCATACATTCACGTTCACATAACTACGTACTTAAGCACAATAATCTAGCATACAATGCATCATATCATAAACAAGTCATAACGTAAACACTTCATAGTCATACGTATACGCGTTTTAAAGCCTTGAGGGCAAGCCCGAAAGAAAAAGCCCAAAGAGGACAATATCTGCTAGCGGTAGATCTGGGTCGTTACGTTTCTTGCCCTCATATTTCCTATGTTCTTTCGTTTAATTATATTCCTCAAATCTTCCCTTTTACTGTATGTATTTACTCTATTAGATTTTCTTTTTTCCACATCTTTACTCTATTTTATTTTTTAATTTGGCTTCCCTTTTACCATCTCTTCTTATTTTAATTCTATTCACAAAATCTTCCCACTTATTTTAATTCTTAGCAGTTTAATTTTGTTCACAGGTATTCTTGGCCAATTTTTAATAGATTCTTTAGCTATGGAGTGATCTACTGAAACTCATATAATAATGATAACTAAACTCTTATTGATTCTAACCTGATTTATAAAGTAAAGAGAGATCTGATTCTAAATAATTGGATAAAGGAAGAGGAGATCTAATTCTGGGTGATTTCTTGTAACACAAGATGCTACCTAAAATCTAAATGATTGGATAAAAAAAAAAAATAATAATAAAAACACTCATACATTTTGGATTGGTTGAGGTGTTGACGAGAGATATTTGAGGAGTTAGGAGAAAGTGGAAAAGAGAGTGATAGAGTTTTTTTTTTTTTCTTTATTATTATTATTATTATTATTATTATTATTATTTTTGTTACCAAACTTATGGATAATGGTTCATTTAAAATAGTATAAAATATACGGAGGGTTGTTGTTTAGTTTATTCATATTATAAATAATGTGTTTAAAAATATTATAAAATATATCAATAGACCTTTGCATATTATAAATAATATATTTAAAAATAATATAAAATATATGAATTATTGTCGGTTAGTTTATTCCTATTATCTAAGTATGAAAAATTAAGATATTTTTTTCATCCTTAAAATGAAATAATAAAATAATAAAATAATAAAATAGTATCGTATAAAGCTGAAGTCAAACCTATCCAATTACCACATTAATGGACATGACGTTAATCATCTTAATATATTTTATAAAAAAATTTGGGTTCGGGTCAACCCAACATTTTTTTCAATGAACCCGAAACTCGAACCGAATATATTTGGTTTTAGAAAATGAACCCAACCCAAATTGCTAACTCAACCGAATCCAACCCCTATTATTCAAGTTGGGTTGGTTCAAGTTGTCGTGTTGTCAGGTTCAATATACACCTATATATAAAACTATGTATGTTGTCTTTGTAAAACATACTTGAAAAATGTAGTAAAAAGAGTTGTTTTACTTTTGGCCCATGACTATTTTTTTTCTTCTTCTAATTCTATGTAGTTTAGATTGCATGTTTAGAATCATTTCTTGACATGATCAATTTTACTTGTGAAGTGATTTAAATATCAAATAAGTGTTATTACCTTGAAAAAAGGATGATATTATTTATCCAAGTAACACAACTATTCATAATTATCTATACCCATAACACATGAACTATTAGCTATGTGAACTAGTCGCTCTTGGTTTAATTATGGGTCTATTTAGATCGATACACCCAAATTAAATTAAAAAGAAAATACCTTTCAACTTTTCGCTTTGTTTAGAAAAACATAATTAATATCGATAAATTTTTAAAAAGTCCTAAAAAATTAAAAACTCCTAAAAGAAAATATCGGATGTTTCAAAAATACCCTTTAAATTTAAAAAATGTTTACAAAATACCATTAAATTTTTTAAAATTTCTTCAACACCTTCAAACTTTAAAGATATATGTATGTATATATATATATATATATATATATATATATATATATATATATATATATATGTTTGTTAAAAATTAAATGTTTTTAAACTTCTTTTTAAAAATTGAGAAATACTTTTAAAATTAGTAGGAACATTCAAAAGTAACCTTAAAAAATTTAGATATAAAGTATGAGGTAACCATATAAGGTTTTCGTCCATATATAGATGTTAAGAATTTTTTTTTAGTAAAAGAGGTTAATGCTACTTTTTAAAATTTTAGTAGTATTTTATAAATATAGTATTAAGTAAAGGTATTTTTTTAATTTTTTAAAAGAATTTAAAAACTATTAATGGTTATCTTTCTTATTAAGATTTAAGTGTATTTTTAAAATACAATTTCCATTTGAAATGCTTTTTAAAAAAGTTGGAAGTATATATTATTTTTATGCATTTTAAGTATTTTTTAGATTATTAATTTAGTAAAAAAGAAAAGAGAGAATGGGTGAAAATGGAGGAGGATTTGATTGTTTTATAAAGACGACATGTCTGTTATGATGCTATGCTAACTCACGTCTCATTGATCATAAATGCATACTTTTCCTTTTTGAAAAAAAATTCAAGAGAAGAAGAAAAGCGTGATAAAAAAACGGAAAAATAGAAGCTATCATTTGCCAGATAGATAAAAGGGCACATGAAACACGTTTTTAAACAAATGTAAGAGAGGGAGAGAGGGAGAGAGGCGTGATAAAAAAACCGGAAAGTAGAAGCTATCATTTGCCAGATAGATAAAAGGGCGTGTTTCATCCGTCCGTTCACATTAATTTCTTTATTTTAATTACTTACTTAACTAATTTGCTACATTCTTATAATCGTTCCATACCTACGATTCTTATTTGAATATTTAAAATTTTAATCCCTTCAATTTATTTTTTTATTTAGGGACTTTCAAATAATAAAATTTATAATATACTTCAAATTTTGTAATAATTTAAAATTTATAAATTTGTCGAAAGAAAACATGTCTATCTATTTCATTTGACAATTCAAAGAAAAAACCTGATTGAATCGAACTTAGTGTACTGATCTAGGAAAAAAACAGTCCAACAACTAGATATATGCTACACGACTTAGAACTCACCATATGTCTATATAAATTCCTACCACCTATACAATCAAAGGGAATGAAATAAAACGGTATCAAATTAGAAACAATGGTCAAAGTTTATATTCATAGCTTCAAACACTTCTATATTGAATTCACCAAAATGCAGGCTTATCCTACGTGATGCCACGTATGCTTACATTATGAACGACAATCAAATATGTAAAACCTAAGGTTTTTGTTAAAGGGACAAAAATGAAAAGAAGTCCATTAATTCCATTACTAATGTGTTTCCCATACGTATTGCTATAATTCATGTGCATGAGAGAGGGGAACGTAAAACTAAAGAACTCCTCTTCCTTTACAGCCTAATATTTCATAGTGATGAATACGTAGATTCACCAAATAGATATCAATTTTGCTTCTTTCTACAAAATCCAATCACAATATGGAGCTTCTTAGTACCCCAACCTAACATTTTCCTTTTCCAAAACCTTCATCTTTTGCCTTTAAAAGGAAAATGGAAAATATACTGTGGGTTAAGCCATGGAATCATCCAACACCTGCATCTACTCACAATCCCACCTTCTTTTGTTTGATTCTTAGCAGGCCGGATATTTTGAAACCTGAACTTTATGACAATAAGTATCGCATAAAATATGTAGATACCTGTGAAAATATTTACTTAAGTCATCACACCTAAATGATAGTGAAAGTTCTCTATTTATAATCATTTACCGAATAGAGAATTATGGTAAATTACAAATAATATCGAAAGAACAGTAAAGGGAAAGAATAATAAATGAATACAAGATATTTGCCTTTAATAAACGGTCAAATATCCTTCATATTTGCTTTTAATAAACGGTCAAATATCCTTAACAGCCTGAACTTTCATCAAATTTCACTATTTTGTTCAACTTACCATGGTTTTGAACCAATGGGCAAACAAACAGATAAGATTTACATATAGAGGAAGAGTTAGGAGAAAACACATGATGAAGCAAGTAGCAGAAAATGTTGCAGGTTCCATGGGGATGGTGGCGGAAAGAAATCAGTTGCTTAAAGTTACATAATCTGATGAGGCCTAAGAGGACAAAAACAAAATTTAAGGCTGTTTTTATGGTGAAAGCAGTAAGCTCTGTTTTTGGTGCCATGCAAAATGGCCTACCCATACCCTTCCTTCTACATATCAATCTTAACATCATTCTCCTTCTCCTTTTACACGGTTAGCTTTTGCTTTTTCAACGCTATAGATTTTTTTTTTAGAAATTTCTGTTATTGATCATCATCTTCTTCTTCTTCTTCACTCCTCATCTATATAAAATGGCTTCTCCACTCTCACAAACCACTCAGCCTCGGAAGAGAAAGGGAAACAGAGAGAGCTATGGCTGGTGGTAGTGATTTGTTGCCACTCTTGGCTATGGTGGTTGTCCAATTCCTGTATGCAGGCTTGAATATTACATCAAAGTTAGCCATGGAGTTTGGGATGAATCCAATGGTTCTAGTTGCTTACAGGCAGATGTTTGGTACCATAGCCATAGCTCCTTGTGCTTATTGGTTTGAGAGGTATGTCTACTTTTTTCACATCTCATTTTACTTCATAACTTGAGTTATTAAGAGAATATATATACTATTAACAAACAAATGGCTGTGCAGAAAAGGGAGACCCAAGATTACAAAGCCTATCCTGTTTCAGATTCTGCTGTGTTCCTTAACTGGGTAAGCAAAATCACTGCTAAGTTTTGTAAAACACTAAATATAAGAAGATTCTACTCTATAAACCTATAAACATGACATGCAGGGCAACAGGAAATCAAGTGTTTTACTATGTTGGGTTAAAATATTCATCCCCCACCATCGCATGTGCATTGACCAATGTCCTGCCTGCTGCCACTTTTCTCCTCGCTCTTCTTTTCAGGTATCTAAAGTTTCCTTCTCTTTTCACTCACCATTTTAAAATCATTGCCACTCATTTCTGCACTGCATTTCAATACAATTAATCTTGTTTCGTAGACAAGAATCTGTGGGGATCAAGACAACCCCAGGTGCAGCCAAGGTGATTGGGACTGTTGTGTGCGTCGGAGGGGCAATGTTGCTGTCGTTCTACCATGGACAAACCATCAACCTGGGTGAATCTGGGATTCATTGGAAGTATGCCGAGATGATGAGGGGGGGAAGTTCCAGCAGCCAAGGCGGCAGCGCCATCTGGGGCTCTCTCTACTTGATCATAAGCTCTGTTGCTTGGGCGGCTTGGTTTGTAATCCAAGTCAGTGTGTTTTTTAACTATACTTCTTTAACAACTTCGCTTCTTTCTTTTTTGTTGAGCCAAATCTAAGACACTACTGTTAATTCCTGCAGGCAAGGGTTAACTCTCAGTTTCCAGCTCCCTACACGAGCACGGCTATCATGACTTTCATGGCAACCATTCAATGTGGAGCAATCGCCGTTGGCATTGAGCACAACACAGCTGCAGCTTGGTCATTGAAAAGTCCAATCCGCCTTGTTGGTGCTCTCTATGCGGTATCATTGTTCCTTCTCCAACTAACCTTCTCCTGAACAGAATTGAGAATCTCTGACCATCAAGAATCTGATGAAGAAATCTCAATTACTGATTCCTTTTCTTTTCACAATACAAAGGATTCGCAGATGTTGTCCATTTCAAACTAAACACACATCAATTTGCTACTACAACCTACACAAAAAGCTTAATTAATACTAATGACCATAATAATCTTCTCCTCTCTAACTAAGTTTTACATTTCCAGGGAGTGGCGTGCTCAGGGGTTGCATTTTGCCTAACCTCCTGGAGCATCCAAAAGAAAGGTCCTCTCTATGCCTCAGTTTTCAACCCCTTCTTGCTCATTATCGTGGCTATTTTCAGCTGGACCTTCTTTCAAGAAAAGTTATACGTAGGAACGTGAGTATCTAGAAGTTCCGATCAACAAGTTTATATTGTATATTGAACTTGGGTTCAAATGCCAACAAAAAACATGGTTGTCTCAGTGTTGTAGGGTCATTGTTAATTGTTGTTGGGCTATATGCTGTCCTATGGGGAAAGACCAAAGAGGAGAAACTACAACAGGTTATTGAAATGGCGGCAGTAGCAGAGGCAAAGCTGGATGAGTGTAATACCAAAGATGACTTGGAAGAACAGTCGTATGTGGTTTCAAATGGAAATATTCTCCATAGGTAATAGATGAGAGAAAGGAGTAAGAAAGGTAATACAGATCAAAATCCATTCACTTCCAACAGAAGACAGAGTCAAGAAAGAAGATGTTCAAAGGAAGGCATAGCATCTCCAGCGGTTGTATCCCTTTTATGAAATGAAATTTGACGTTGTTGAAGTCTCAATATTCACTACTTTACATTCTAGAGCAAAATGATGATACGAAAAAGTCATTGTAGCTTATGAAATTACAACAACAACTGTTATTATTGCATCTTCATGATGATAATCCTTAAGTAATCAAAATACCAGAAGGCAGCAGCAGAAATGGAATCAGTGATTTAAGTATGAGGAGAATGGAATCATGTTTAGAATCAGTGATTAGTCAAGCTCACCAGGTTTAAAAAACTTGAGACGGCGGGATAATTCCGATTCCGATTCCGATTCCGATTCCGATTCCAGGAGGCGTGACATTGTAAATGATAATTTAAAAAACTTGATTATAGGGACTTACCAGCACCAATGGATCGGACAAGAAGGCAGGGCGATCAACCAGCGTTGAGGATGAGGGGGTTGGAACCCTCCATGGATGACGATGGTGGAGGATTGAAATTGGGGGCACACAAATGGAGTTTTTTAAAACACGGATTGAAGAGGAAACAAATGGAATTCAGAAATTGGGTAGGAGGGTGATGGACAAAGAATGGGAATTTTAAAACAAAAAATGTTAAAAAACTTGTTTGGCCCATGCAGGTTTCGAACCTGCGACCTTCGCGTTATTAGCACGACGCTCTAACCAACTGAGCTAATAGGCCGCTTTGTCTGTTTATTACAAATATAATTATTATTGTTACAGAGAAATGGGAATGAGACATATTTCTTTTTTTTTTCTTTCTTATTTTATTTCTTTTTAATACATTTATTTACTTTACTAAATTCCAAATGGGAATCAATTTTTTTCATCTTATGAACTAAATTCCAAACCAATGAGGGGGCAATATTTCAATTTGGTTAATTATTGGGCTATTTTTCTAAATTTACAATCTTTAGGGTCGTTTTTTAAAATTGCCAATTTTTAGAGTTATTTTTATAAATTTGGTTTATTAGGGGGCTTGTCATTACAAATTGCATTTCATGTAGGTTATATTCCCAATTTACCCTTTTAGAGCTACTTTTCCAAATTTTCACATAACATAGAATTAAACTTAAACTTCACCTAAAAACCCTTCATAATTCATTTGCATAGCTTTTATACAGCCTTTGCTATGTATCAAATAAAAAATTACCTTAATGCTTCGATTTGAGATTTTTAAGATGGATGTTGTTTTATATGTTTCCACTATGTTAGGAAAAAGAATGAGGTGTTGTGCCTATGCTTTTGGTTGAACTTAGCACAAATGTTTAGATAATATATTTTATGGTTTAGATGATTTATAGGTTATCTCCCTTACAAGACTGCATGAATGTGCTAGTTAATAATAAGACACTAAAGTTATTAGGATTGGATGCGATAAGAGTAGAGACGTTTATTTAACCCCTGGGGTGAGGATTCTCGACGGGGAGTGGAGGAAGGAGTGAACTTTGGTGAGACTTTTAGTCCAATTGTCAAAGCATCAACCATATGATATGAATCATCCTCACCACATAAACCGTTGCATTTGCCAACTACACCTAAACAATGTTTTTCTCGGTAGCAAGCTAGGCAAAACTTTATGGCTTCCTTGATAAAGCACATTCTAACCATGTACGACTGTAGAAAAGGCTAATGAGCATAAGTGAATGGTCGTAGATGAAGAAAGGAGAGGGATCGAGGCATGAATTTCTCAATAGCAAGCTAGACAAAACCCTATAGCTTTTGACAAAGCTCATTCTGACAACGATAGAAAGGGCTAATCAATGTAAGTGAATGATCGTAGATGGAGAAAGGAGAGGAATCGAGGCGTGTCTGACCATGTAAGAGGCAAAAAGGGCTAATCAACATATATATCTAAAAATAAGAAGTTTTACTGTAAGGATCCTAAATTTCCACATACTTAGAGTCGCTACTAACATCTTATACTCATCTATAATGCGAAAATATAACTCTTACATGAACATCATTCATAGCGTAAACTTCGAAAAACTCTTAAAATAACTTTTTCTCTCGAAAACACCGCCACGGTCCTCCGTGTTTATTTAGACAAAATAAAAGCAATACAAAATAATTTAAAACAATGAAATGCATAACAACCTATTCTAACCCAAACCTAGAAATTTAAATATGAATCTACCCTATGCACGTATCACAGGATCTGCTCGCGATGTCGCCATCCTCCGTACAAGTGCGTGTTGCCTTTACTTGAAAAATGATGTGGCACACAGCCTGAGTATTTCGAAGAATACTCAGTAAGTGGCCCCACTATAGGGGGCCATGCAAATGCAAACACATGCAATCATGATTTAGGGACCTATCTCTAACATCATACGGGTGGCCTCTAGTCTCAGACAAATTGGATGTGTAGTACTTTCCTACCCACGACTCACATTTGCAAGTGTGAATCCCTAGGGCGCTCGCACCCCCCCTGGACCCTCTGGTCAAGTTAATCTGTAGCGACGTCAGGAGGTTAGTGGAACCCCATAGTGTCATGTGCCTCATGAACATCTTCATCAGCATATGGTGCGTATTCACACTCATCATCATATTGTGTGTGTAACGACCCAAAATTTTCTACTTAATTTAAGCTTACTACTGTATACATATCATAAACATTGAATGCGAAAATACTTCATTTAAATTCCATAAAACGTAACCTTTATCTTAAAACACAGTCATGGACTTATGTGTTTCAAAAACACCTTTAAAACGACACAAAAAAAAGGCTAAATAAAATAAATAAAGGTTTAAATTAAGAACATCATATTCTAGCCAAGTCTAAGAAAATAAATATCACTACTCTATGCATGTGTCATGGTCTCGAGTTGCGATGTCGTCGTCAGCCGTACATGAATGCGTTGTCTTAGCCTGAAAAATGTACCACTATTGGGGGTTAAGTGCAAGAACATGTGAATGCAACGACGGGACCTATCATTTAAATCCATTTTCCTACGATACTGTCTTAATGGGTAATTTGGATTTGTACCATATACTCTACACACAGCCCATACGTGTGAGTATGGACTCACTAGTCAGTTTGCACACCGCTGGGCCACTTTCCTCGTCAGGCGAGCATACTCCGGGAGCTCCTTAGGCCAGACACCCGTTAGAACTAGTAACCGCCACGACAACATTATGTAAAGCAAAATAATCGTACCCTTGCCGACAGCATTATGTAAAACATAATAATCGTACTCCTACCGGCAGCATTTTGTAAATCATAATGATCGTACCTCTTCCCATCGTGATTAAATAGGGTATCCCCCAATGCATGAGCACACATAATGCATGAGGTCCCAATATTTTTTCATTTTCGATATTATTAAATATAACCGCGCTATCGTTTTACATTCATGTCATATCTTTTCTCATTTTTCAGTTCTTATATCATGCATAATTCTAACGAGGTTATATTTCATTTCATTTATTGTGATATCATGTCATTCATAACATGCTATACATACAATTTAGAAAACATAACATAACACTCCATGCTTTTAGCATGTCATTTCATAATGTGCCATTCATACAACAATTACCTCAATGGTCACACAAAACAATCTAAACATAACATGTCACATCACAATATATTGTATCATAAACATGTAACGACCCGGGAAAAAGAAAAAGAAAAAAAAAACTCAGTCGCCAGAAAACTCGCGAGTTTTTTGGCGACCGTCGAGTTTCGCGGATCCCACGTGAAACGATAGCCACACCTCGCTCAGCCTTCAGCCCACGACTCCTAGAACCTATTAGAATCCTTGCAAACAGAGAAAAGAAAGAAAATACAAGAGAGAGATTTTGGATAAACGCCTACGAGTTTCCAATTTCTCCAACGAGTCCCAAACCACCCGAAAACTGACACCAAATGATTAGTTACCACCACGAGAAGGATCCTAACGAAAGCACAATAACTCAAGGTACGTTTTGTGTCTTTCCATAAGCGCCGTCGTCGGTAACCGAGTTTGAAAATTTGGGTTTTCCTAAACGTTCTTAGATATAGGGTTTTAGGAACTTTTAGGCCACAAAACTTCGAGGAAGGAAAGAAGGACGACAAACAAAGAGAAAAAGGAAGAAATAGGACTGAAATCGGCAATGGAAAGGCCGCGGGAAGGAGAGAGAAGACGCGCTGGAAAATCGGCCGAAGTCGGGTAAAGAAGACGAGATCCATTGTAACGACCCTAAAATTTACTTATTTAATCTAAGGTCATTACTATACCTTGGAATGCGGAATTACATTAAATGGGCCCTGATTATAAATGCGACTTACACTCCCTTTTATTACTTGTGAAAGAGAAAACGAATACAAGGGAAAGAAAGGAAAAAGAACGATATTGAAAAAAAAAAAAAGGAAAAGGAACAAAAGTGAAATGAATGTCTTATACTACTCTATGGTTTATTTTGTAAATACAATTCAACCTATACTAACCTATACTAATGATGCAAACCGAATTCAACCTAGACTATGAAATGGAAAAACAACTACCCTGTACCGACCCAAAATTTTCTACTTAATTTAAGGTCGCTACTGTATACGTACCATAAACATTGAATGCGGAAGACTTCATTTAAATTCCATAAAACATAACCTTTAACTTAAAACACAGCCATGGACTTATGTGTTTCAAAAACATCTTTAAAATGACACAACAAAAGACTAAATAAAATGAATAAGAGTTTAAGTTTAAAAAAACATCCTATTCTAGCCTAAGACTAAGAAAATAAATACCACTATCCTATGCATGCGCCATGGTCTCGAGTTGCGATGTCGTCGTCAACCGTATAGGAGTGCCTTGTCTTAACCTGAAAAAGTAAAGTAGCACGATGCTTGAGTATTTCTAGGTTATAGATCTTGTAGACTAGCCTACGATGTAGGCTTGGCATGTTCCATGCTCCTATCGTCGGTGCCCCATCTCCGTCAGGTATGTCTTGCGTAAGATAAGAAAATGAAATGTCGTTGATTGTGTATGTTGTTATTGCTTGGTCATTATAAAATATAACTCATAATTGGACTTTTACTCTATTGATTGTATTATAATTTACTGCATTCATGTTAGCTTAATTCTATATTTATTTTAATTTAGAATACGTTATGTTTTACCTTGCATGAAATGTGAATGTAAATGTAAATTGTTGTATTGATGATGTTTAGATTTACTGAGATTGTTGCTAGCTTTAAATTTAGTAAGCTACTAAATATTAGTGTATGCGTGAAAATGATTTTGCTAAGCAAGATCATATGGTTTAGTTAGACGTCTTGAACATAGATAAACTACACAGTCTTATGACCATAGAGATGGGGAGGACTATACCAATGTATACGGAAGAGTAAGTAGTTTTAGATGAAATAAAATGACCTAAAAAGCTTGATATAGATGTGTCACAGCCCAATATTTTACTACGGACCGTGACTAACAACACGACACAAATGCACAAGAGATTTAAATATGAAGTAACGAAAATCATCAAATTCCAATAAAGTTTTTCGAACGATAAACACAGAACACAAGACCGTTTGGAAAATAAATTTCAAAAGAATGCGAATACAAAAATAAAGACTAAGACTGGACTGACGCCCCGGGACAACCCATTCCTCTGTGACACTTCCCTTCTGATCACGCTCACTCTTGACCGACGCCTCGCGCTCCTGAAAAAAAAAGGAAAACATAGCAAGGATGAGTATAAAAATTATACTCAGTAAGCCACCTACTTGTAGGCTCTCTTTGCATCTTAATTTAACAGGTTGCCACAGTTTCCTATTTCGGTTCTAGGACGACTGGCTCTAATCTAGGTCCCTTGGGGCTTGCCCCTTGGGTTTCACTGATTTTTCGTTCTCTCAATATACGCCTAGAGGTTCTTTATGCCAAGCTAATATGGTCGGTATCTCTCTATGAGGTGCTACTTCTACATGGCTATCTGGGACTACATGGTACCTGGCCTAGGGGTGTGCTGAGTACCCCTACGCCCATCTAGTGGCGCGACCCAACCCATTCCCATGCAGCTAATGGGCTGTACGACGTGGGGACACATTTCCCATGCGAAATGGCTAAGAGCAGTAAGGACTGATCAGGGACCCCTTGGTCTTCCCACGAAGCTATAGATATCATTCACACGCTAGCAATCTATGAACACTCCGGGGTACCTTCTTGCCGTGGTAAACCGCTAAGTTTCTAGGGAAAAATTAAGTCTGGCTAGAGCGGCATATCGCTCCTAACAGAGATTCCCTAATCTTATCAAAGAAATGGGCCTTAGCAATTAACAGAGGGTGCATGCAATCTTCTTCTAACATCATAGTATGTAATTCATGCAAACTAGGCATACCGGCTCAACGGAGTGATGACCTCCATCAAGCACCCAGAGCACGAAGTTCGCGCTCAATGGGGCGAATTCGTCCATCAAGCACCCGAAACCTGGCATACACAATTCTACACATAAAATAATGCATGCATACATACGGTGGAAGCCTAAGGCATACAGCAACACTCATGTAATTTACCCAATACAATCACAACAGTTAATCTGACTAGTAATTTACATGAAGAGCTAATCTGAAGCAGAACTACTAGCATGCATGCAATCCGAGCGAATTCTACAAGTATTTCTTCCTAAATACCGGGTGGTGACTTACCTGGTTGACGCGTGCCCTTTCGCTAGCGTTTCTTTGCCCGTGAGGTGTCCAAAAATATTGATTTCTCTAAATTAGGTCCCTATTCACGTAAAAACAGTATTAGAACTGGAACCGGGACAAAAATCGGGAAAACAGAAAACAACCGGGCCAAATTGCCCATTCCACGCGCGCTCACGTGCCAGCAGCACGCTGGGAGTGCGTGGCCACGCGCGCGGGAAGGCGCCAGTCGCAGGCTGCCACGCACACCCACTTCCGCGCAGTCGCGGGTTGGCCGGCCCGGCCCGGTCCGGTCAGCTCGGCTCACGTTGCGGTTCGGCCCGGCTTGTAGGCGACACGTGTCGATGCCTCGCTGGAGCTGCGTTGCTCTAGCTGGTGGTCGACGCGTGTCCGGCGCCTGTCGCCACCCTCCGCCGCTCGCCGGCCATTTCTCTTTTTTTTTTTCTTCTCTGTCCTCTGAAAACTGAAACCCAGTCGGTTTTTTTTTTCTGATTTTCATATCTTTCGATCCGTAGATCGGATCGATATGATTCCTTTGGCAACGTTCTAGATCGTGTTACAGGCTACGTCCTAGTGTTCTTTTTGTAATTTTTTCTTGATTATCGGAGGATTTAAGAACGCCTGAAGTTCGCTCACCGTTCTCTGATGACTCTCGGATCTCCACCTTTGGGTTGAGGTCTCGGCCAAACTTCTTCACAGACCGTGTGTGAGTTGTTCCTAGGTGAAGATTTCAGCATTTTAGGGTCGATTCCCGTAGGGGAAAACTCAGATCTGAGCAATGTCGTTCAGAAACCTTACCTCGCGAAATGTTCTTAGGTTTTGATGGAGCGTCGACCTTACTAGCCTCTCAATCCTGGTACAAGTCTCGTCTGGAGATGGATTCCGACGGTGGTCCGTTAATCTTCCCGGTTGACTCCTCACTGACTTCTCTCTAACCTCTTCTTTCTTTTGTAGGCAATCTGGCGGGGTTCTCCGTGGACCCCTATTTGGGTTGGAGGGGAAAAATGACATTTTTGCCCCTCAGTTGACTTAGCCCCCTGCCTTTTTTTTTTTGTTACAAATTCTCCCCTCCTTAGGAACTTTCGTCCCCGAAAGTAGCTATCTCTTGGAAGAGTTCGGGATAAGCTTTCCTCACGTTCTCTTCTCGTTCCCAGGTTGCCTCTTCCTCACGGAAGTTACCCCATGAGACCTTTACCAAGGGAATATCTTTGTTACGCAACCGCCTAGTGTCTCGAGCCAAAATCCTGCTAGGCTTCTCCTTGTAAGACAGATCTCTTGGAAGAGGAAGCATCCCATGCTCGATTACATGAGTAGGGTCGGGAGTATACTTTCGCAGCATGGATACGTGGAACACATTGTGCACGGCGGCAAGGTTCGGTGGTAGGGCAATTCTGTAAGCCACAGCCCCGACTCTATCCAGAATCTCAAAGGGGCCTATGAACCTTGGGCTCAATTTCCCTTTCTTCCCGAACCTCAACACCCCCCTCATAGGGGCCACCTTCAGGAACACGTGGTCACCCACCTCAAATTCGAGGTCTCTTCTACGCACATCTGCATAGCTTTTCTGTCGACTCTGTGCGGTGAGTATCCTCTGCTTGATTTTCTGCACCGCTGCATTGGTGACCTGGACCAACTCTGGTCCCAGTAGTTGCTGCGTGCCTACCTCTTCCCAAAACACTGGTGTTCGACACCTACGCCCATACAGTGCCTCAAAGGGGAGCCATCTGAATGGTCGCTTGATAACTATTGTTGTAGGCAAACTCCATTAAAGGCAGATGTTCGTCCTAGCACCTAGAGAAATCTAAGGAGTAGGCTCACAACATGTCCTCTAAAACCTGGTTCAGCCTTTCGGTCTGCCCGTCCGTTTGAGGATGGAACGCTGTACTGAACCTCAACTGAGTTCCTAGTGCCTTCTACAGACTCCTCCAGAACTGAGCGGTGAACCTGGTGTCCCGGTCTGATACTATGGACACTGGTACCCCGTGCAGGCGTACTATCTCCTTGATATATAACTGAGCCCACCGATCCACTCGATATGTGGACTTTCCTAGAATAAAGTGGGATGTTGTGTGTTTCTAAAAGTAGTTTGTGTAAGTGTGTACATCTGGTTTATTTGAGTGTTGTGATTGTATGTGTCTGTTGGTGTTTCTGGAAGTTTATGCATGGAGAAAGGGGTCATTTTTAGTTTTTTGTTGTGAGAGAGGTCATGAAAGAAGCTTCGTACTCTAATAGGTGACATTTTCTGTGGAGTACTTTTTTAGTCAGTCTGTCTACAATTACCCAGATGACGTTGAAACCCTGCTTTGTCTTTGGCAAACCCGAGACGAAATCCATACAGACTGCTTCCCATTTCCACTGAGGAACGTTCAGGGGCTGTAGCAATCCTGCTAGGCGCTGTCTCAGGGCCTTCACCTGCTGGCAGGTCAAGCAGCGGCTTACGAAATCCGATATGTCCCTCTTCATTCCAAACCACTAGTAAAACCTTTTCAGATCCTGATACATCTTCGTACTTCCAGGGTGGAACACATAAGATGTATCATGGGCTTCGGTCATAATATCTTTTAAGATTCCCTCGTCTCAGGGAACGCACAGGCGGTTTTGCCATAATAGACCCCCGTCTGAGGAGATAGAATACCCTACTGGCCTCTCTGTCTCAGTCTGACTCCACACTTTACTGAGGTGTTCATCAGACCTCTGAGCGTCGATAACTTTCTTTCGTAGGGTGGGCTGTATAGTTAACTGTGCCATCTAAACATTACCACCTTTAACCACCACGTCTATCCCAGCCCTCTTCATCTCATCTTGTAGTTTTTCCTGTGTGGTGATCATCGCAGAAGTATGCACGACCTTCCTGCTCAATGCATCAGCTACCACGTTGGCTTTGCCTGGATGGTACAGGATCTCTATGTCATAATTCTTTACCAGCTCCAACCATCGCCTTTGTCTCATATTGTGCTCCTTCTGTGTGAATAAGTACTTGAGGCTCTTATGATCAGTGAAGACTTGTACTTTTTCCCCCATACAGGTAGTGCCGCCACATTTTTAGAGCAAATACTACCGCTGCTGACTCGAGATCATACGTGGGGTAGTTTCGTTCATATTCTTTCAATTGTCGAGAAGCATACGCTATCACCTTACCTTTCTACATGAGCACACACCCCAAGCCTTTCCCTGATGCATCACTGTACACCACGAGATTATCTGACCCGTCTGGAACTGTAAGGACTGGTGCAGTTACCAACCTCTTCTTGAGTTCCTGGAAACTCTGTTCGCAGGCTGGAGACCAAGCAAAGGGCTTGCCCTTCTTGGTTAGCTGAGTCAGCGCTGAGGAAATTTTGGAGAAATCCTGAACAAACATTCTATAATAACCAGCTAGCCCAAGAAAACTCCTCACCTCTGTGACTATGGTCGGCTGTGGCCACCTCATCACTGCTTCTATCTTAGCTGGGTCCACTGTGATCCCCTTGCTTGACACCACGTGACTCAGAAACGCAACTTCAGACAACCAAAACTCACACTTAGAGAACTTGGCATACAACTGCTGAGCTCTCAGTATTGTCAAGACTTTTCTGAGGTGTATTTCATGATCTGCCTCTGACTTAGAGTATACCAGAATGTCGTCGATGAACACTATGACAAAGCTGTCTAAGAATTCCTTAAACACCCTATTCATTAGTTCCATGAAAACGGCTGGTGCATTGGTAAGGCCAAAGGACATAACGAGAAACTTGTAATGCCCATAACGACTTCTGAAGGCTGTCTTGAGTATATCCCCTTCTCTGACCCTCAACTGATGATACCCCGACCTTAGGTCAATTTTGGAGAAAACTGTTGCTCCCTGTAGCTGATCAAACAGGTCGTCAATTCTCGGGAGAGGGTACTTATTCTTTATAGTGACCTTGTTTAATTCCCTGTAATCAATACACATCCGCATGGACCCGTCCTTCTTCTTGACAAACAGAACAGGGGCTCCCCAGGGTGATACACTGGGTCGGATGAAACCCTTATCCAACAACTTCTGTAACTGTTCCTTCAATTCCCTGAGTTCTGCACGTGCCATCCTGTAAGGTGCCTTGGAGATCGACATCATTCTTGGTTCTAAATCGATCCCAAAATCGACTTCCCTGGCTGGGGGCAAACCTGGCAGATCCTTCGGAAAGACATCTACGAACTCCCTGACGATGTGTATCGATGAGGTTATTTGTTTGTTACTATTATCTAGGGTCACGCTGGCTAGAAATGCACTTGCGCCACTACGAATCAACTTCTTAGCCCTTAGCGATGTTATAACGCTTGGGACACCTTTGGAAGTGGCTCCATTGTAGGTAAAGCTGTCCCCTAACGGGAGCCTGAGAGTCACTATTCGAGTCTCGCAATCTATCAACACGCGATTCTCGCCTAGCCAATCCATACTCAAGATGACATCGAAGTCTTGCATGCTTAACACTATCAGTGTAGCTTCGATGACACGCCCTGATATTGTTACTCCACCTCCCTTAACCCTATGGGTAGCTAGCAACAGCTCGTGAGCAGGGGTAGACACTGATAGGGTTATCTCTAAAAGTTCTTTCTCTAGCTGTGCTAGCTCTACAAACTCTTCAGATACGAATGAATGTGTCGAACCCGAATCAAACAACACTAATGCAAGATGACCAAATACGGGTAGCGTACCTGTGACAACCGCATCAGGCTGGTCAGCTTGCCTGGCTGTTGTTGCATGGGCTACAGCTCGCCCCTGCTGATGTTGGCCGGCTTGGCCCCTCTGATGCTGTACTGCAGGCAGGTTGACACGCTGATCGTTTCTCTGAGGGCAATCCACTGCAAAATGCCCTACCTGACCGCATCTGTAGCAGGCGCCTGTTCCTGCTCTGCATTCTCCCGTGTGAGGACGCCAAAAATTAGGACACAAGGTCATGTTCCGTACCGGGGCTCTCCTTCGCCTATCAGTGCGGCCATGGGGTGGTCTGCCAGTTATGGGGTGGCTAGGGTATGTCCCCTTTCCCTAGGCCGCAGTGTGGGATGATTGTGCTATTCCCAACTGTAGCTTGTCGGTACGGGGTGAGTCGAGCAGGGTCGCCACTTGAAGGGCTTTCGTATAGACAAAGGATGACTGGGATGCCACATTCCCCCTTAGTTCTTCCCTCAGGCCAGCGATAAATTGTTCGCCCTTCAACTCCTCAGAACTAACATACGGTTCGCGTCTCTTTGGTGCCATTATCTACCACAATAACAAAGAACTATGGTCACAATTCATTCACAACACATCTCCTAGGTAATGTGCGATATAATGCCATAGTCGGTCATGGTATGCTCTATAAATACTAACTTAACCTTTGTCTCTATATTTCCGTCGCGTGAGAACGTCTGGTCGTGAGCGACATGTGATTGACGAGCGAAGTCACAGAGGACACGACTCTCTATCCTAAATGTCTATAGGACCTATAACCTGACTACTCTGATACCAAATTTGTCACAGCCCAATATTTTACTACGGACGTGACTAACGACACGACACAAATGCACAAGAGATTTAAATATGAAGTAACGAAAATCATCAAATAATAATTAAAGTTTTTCGAACGAGAAACACAGAACACAAGACCGTTTGGAAAATAAATTTCAAAAGAATGCGAATAAAAAAATAAAGACTAAGACTGGACTGACGCCCCGGGACAACCCATTCCTCTGTGACACTTCCCTTCTGATCACGCCCACTCTTGACCGACGCCTCGCGCTCCTGAAAAAAAAAGGAAAACATAGCAAGGATGAGTATAAAAATTATACTCAGTAAGCCACCTACTTGTAGGCTCTCTTCGCATCTTAATTTAACAGGTTACCACGGTTTCCTATTTCGGTTCTAGGACGACTGGCTCTAATCTAGGTCCCTTGGGGCTTGCCCCTTGGGTTTCACTGATTTTTCGTTCTCTCATTAAACGGCTAGAGGTTCTTTATGCCAAGCTAATATGGTCGGTATCTCTCTATGAGGTGCTACCTCTACATGGCTATCTGGGACTACATGGTACCTGGCCTAGGGGTGTGCTGAGTACCCCTACGCCCATCTAGTCCCCCTATGGGGGGCGCGACCCAACCCGTTCCCATGCAGCTAATGGGCTGTACGACGTGGGGACACATTTCCCATGCGAAATGGCTAAGAGCAGTAAGGACTGATCAGGGACCCCTTGGTCTTCCCACGAAGCTATAGATACCGTTCACACTCTAGCAATCTATGAACACTCCGGGGTACCTTCTTGCCGTGGTAAACCGCTAAGTTTATAGGGAAAAATTAAGTCTGGCTAGAGCGGCATATCGCTCCTAACAGAGATTCCCTAATCTTATCAAAGAAATGGGCCTTAGCAATTAACAGAGGGTGCATGCAATCTTCTTCTAACATCATAGTATGTAATTCATGCAAACTAGGCATACCGGCTCAACGGAGCGATGACCTCCATCAAGCACCCAGAGCACGAAGTTCGCGCTCAATGGGGCGAATTCGTCCATCAAGCACCCGAAACCTGGCATACACAATTCTACACATAAAATAATGCATGCATACATACGGTGGAAGCCTAAGGCATACAGCAACACTCATGTAATTTACCCAATACAATCACAACAGTTAATCTGACTAGTAATTTACATGAAGAGCTAATCTGAAGCAGAACTACTAGCATGCATGCAATCCGAGCGAATTCTACAAGTATTTCTTCCTAAATACCGGGTGGTGACTTACCTGGTTGACGCGTGCCCTTTCGCTAGCGTTTCTTTGCCCGTGAGGTGTCCAAAAATATTGATTTCTCTAAATTAGGTCCCTATTCACGTAAAAACAGTACTAGAACTGGAACCGGGACAAAAATCGGGAAAACAGAAAACAACCGGGCCAAATTGGCCGTTCCACGCGCGCTCACGCGCCAGCAGCACGCTGGGAGTGCGTGGCCACGCGCGCGGGAAGGCGCCATTCACAGGCTGCCACGCGCGCCCACTTCCGCGCAGTCGCGGGTTGGCCGGCCTGGCCCGGTCCGGTCGGCTCGGCTCACGTTGCGGTTCGGCCCGGCTTGCAGGCGACACGTGTCGATGCCTCGCTGGAGCTGCGTTGCTCCAGCCGGTGGTCGACGCGTGTCCGGCGCCTGTCGCCGCCCTCCGCCGCTCGCCGGCCGTTTCTCTCTTTTTTTTTTTTTTTTCTCTTCTCTGTCCTCTGAAAACCGAAACCCAGTTGGTTTTTTTTCCGATTTTCATATCTTTCGATCCGTAGATCAGATCGATATGATTCCTTCGGCAACGTTCTAGATCGTGTTACAGGCTACGTTCTAGTATTCTTTTTGTAATTTTTTCTTGACTATCGGAGGATTTAAGAACGCCGGAAGTTCGCTCACCGTTCTCGGATGACTCTCGGATCTCTACCTTTGGGTTGAGGTCTCGGCCAAACTTCTTCACCGACCATGCGTGAGTTGTTCCTAGGTGAAGATTTCAGCATTTTAGGGTCGATTCACATAGGGGAAAATTCAGATCTGAGCAATGTCGTTCAGAAACCTTACCTCGCGAAATGTTATTAGGTTTTGATGGAGCGTCGGCCTTGCTAGCCTCTCAATCCTGGTACGAGTCTCGTCTGGAGATGGATTCCGGCGGTGGTCCGTTAATCTTCCCGGCCGACTCCTCCCTGACTACTCTCTAACCTCTTCTTTCTTTTGCAGGCAATTTGGCGGGGTTCTCCTTGGACCCCTATTTGGGTTGGAGGGGCAAAATGACATTTTATTATTATTATTATTATTATTTTTTTGCGTTACAAGATGTCAATATCCTATAGTATACTATAGATATTAAAAGTGGTAGTGTCTGAAAGCAAATTTTATAACTTTGAAGTATGTAAATATGAAATTAAAAGTATCAGTAAAAAAAAAAGTTTAAAACATGTATACTTAAATTGATTGGTGAATGACATAAGTGCATTTAATGGAAGCTGAGCTTGGAAAGTACTGAGATTAGAAAACTTTCCTGCCGTAATACAAGTTGAAAATAATAATAATAATAATACAACCAATTATGGAAGTTGAGAGGTGATTTAAAAGCATAGAGCCACAGTTTGCACGAGGCATTACGATTATGGTCAAAATTTTAGAGGTATATGGAGAGGGACTACGGTATGAGATTGTCAAGATACCTTAAATTTAAGAAACCATGATTTAAGATGAACTTGGATGGGGGATACATGAGGATTAGTGTAACGACCCTAAATTTCCACATATCTAGAGTCGCCACTAACGTCTCATGCTCATCCCTAATGCAGAATAAAAATCTAAGCATGCTCATCTTTATTAGCGGAAAAATTTAAAAACTTCAGAATACATTAAAACATTGGAAAACACTGCCGGACTTACGTGTTTCAAATATCGTGCTGGAGTTCAAAAAGATAAAATAAAATGATTACAAATTAATTAATATAAATGAATGAAATGCAAACGCCCTATCCTAACCAAGACTAGGAATAAAATATGCAACTATCCTATGCACGCGCCACAGTCTCTGATCACGATGCCACCGTCAACCGTACATGGGAGCCTTGCATTTACCTGAAAAACAATATGGCACACGGCCTGAGTATTTCGAAGAAATACTCAGTAAGTGACCCCACTATAGGGGCCATGCTAATGCAAACACATGCAATCATGAATAGGGACCTATCTCTAATCATCTTAGGGGTGGCCTCCAGTCTCGGACAAATTGGATGTGTAGTACTTCCCTACACACGACTCACACGTGCGAGTGTGAGTCCCCAGGGCGCTCGCACACCCCCTGGACCCTCTGGTCAAGCTAATCTGTAGCGACGTCCGGAGGTCAGCGGAACCCCATAGTGACATGCGCCTCATGAACACCCTCATCTGTGTGCTTTCGCACCTGTGCGCATTCGCGCTCATCATAAGGTGCGCGTCCGCACTCATCATCTCTAGGGGAAGTAGCCCTATGCTTATGAACATACAAAATGCATGAGGTCCCTCTAAATCCATCGTAATGTCTCTTCTGACACAACCCTCTAGTCTCATCTCTTTGTTACTCTAGGTAACGCATATCGTGAATATTGATATTAATATCATTTTCATGCTCTTAGGGTTGTGTCCTACATCGATCTAACGACATGATGCAATATGGCACTCATCATCATCTAGCATGCTCAATATGGAAAACATCATCATATTAAGGTAAAAATCATGCAATCATCATGCTCATCATAATGCCACAACGTGCGTCAAACATATTAAGCGTCACTCAACAAAATATGTATAAACTGGCACATATCATCAAGCATCATACAATCTATTTAGCCTATCCTATAGTAAGGCCACTTACTTGGTTGGCCTCGGCCGAAGTACTCCTTAAATAGCTAAACGTAAGCTCCCGTTCCGTGAGAGCTGCTTCCTACTTCGCTGGGTTTGTTTCCTATCACGCGTTCACCACTTTCCGTTAGTATTTCATAATTAATTTACCTATAATTTAATAAATGTGAAATAGGCCTCTAAAACGGCCTCGGATACCTTAATCGGGGCCGAAAATAGATCCGGGAGGGTCGAAACAGTGGAAACCGGGCTGAAAACAGGTGAGCCGAGCCGAACAGCCGCTGGAGCCGCCGGAGGAGCCGCCGGAGCGTCACTGGAGGGAGCCCGAGCCATTTGCGCCGAGCCGAGCCGAGGACTGCCGCGCCGCTGTGTGACACGTGGCAGCAGTAGAGAAAGCCACGTCGGGCGGTAGTGTCGGGTCGAAGCGCGGGTCGGAGTCCGGTTCGGGTCGTGGTTCGGGTCGCGGGCTGTGGAAGGCTACTGGGCCAAGGCTAAACGTTGGTCCTCGGCTTACTGGGCTGGGCCGCAAGTGTTTGGTTTGCAGGCCGGCTCAATTGGACCGTGGGTCTAGTCTGGGTTGGTTCAACTGAACCGTAGCTTCTGGGCCGGTTTGAGGTTTGGGCCGCTATAGTTGGGCTGGGCCGAAGGCAGAGGCCAAGGGAGGAACGGGCTGGCTCTCCCGGGTTCTGGGTTCGGGTTGACCCGGATCCGTGGATCTCGTGTTCCTTACCCGACTTTGGCCGATTTTCCGGCGAGCTTTCTCTCTCCTTCCCGCGGCGTTTCCGTTGCCGATTTCGGTCCTCTTCCTTCTCTTTTCCTCTTTGTTCGTCGTTCTTCTTTCCTTTTTGGGAGTTTTGCGGCCTAAAAGCTCCTAAAAGCCATAGATCTAAGAATCGATTTTCCGACCTCGGTTACCGACGACGACGCTTACGAAATAACACAAAACGCACCCTGAGTTATTGTGCTTTCGTTAGGGATCTCTCTTACGGTAGTAACAGGTCGTTTGGTGTCAGTTTAAGGGTGGTTTGAGGGCTCGTCGGAGAAACTGGACACTCGCCAACGTTTGTCCGAACTCTCTCTCTCTCGAAATTTTCTCTCTTTTCTCCCTTTGCAGGCGTTCTGAAGGTGCTGGGCTGAGGGTGGGCGTGTTGTGGCCGTTGTTTCGCGTGGGTTCCGCGAAACTCGGCGGACGCCGGAAAACTCGCGGGTTTTCTGGCGACTGATTTTTTTTTTTTTTCGTTTTCATTTATTTATTTATTTATTATTAATATATATATATATATATATATTTTTTTTCTTTCTTTCTCGGGTCGTTACAATTAGAGTGGGACATTGTCTCTAAATCAACTAGAAGTTTTGTGGTAACCCTCCTTAGGGTACATGAATGCACTCCGGAAGCTCAACGTAAATCAAATTGTAGTAGAAAATTATCGAACAATTTTTTCTAGCAATGTCAATATGGTTAAAAGGTATTACCATAGTTAAGGTATCAAGACTGTAATTTTAAGTTGGATTTTTTTTTTATGTATCCCAAGTTTATGGCATTTGAGGATATCTATCATGCTCATGTAATACCAATTTTTAGAATTTTGCTAAGCCTCCTTCTTGGTATTACGAGCTAGTTGGAAAAAAAAAAAAAAGTTGTGGTGCCCTCATATGATGGTCAGAGGACAATTGTTAAAAATAAAATTTTGAGGATGAATGGGCAAAGAGGTCAATTATTGAACCTTTACCAAAGTTTAGAGAATTTGATTGCGAGAACAATGTAGTGTAGGAAACTAGTAAAATTACAGATCAGTTGATGAAATCATCATGAAAGGAAAAAAAAAAAAAAAATGAGGGTCTGAGATTAAAATTGAGCAAGTTTGCCCATCTTAGTGTCCACATGAACATTGATGTCAATGAAGCGTCTGAGCCAGAGTTCTGTTACTCATGAAATTTACGAGAAGAATCAAGATGACGAGATAAGGTTATTTATGAAATTTTGGTGATCATTCGAATATGATAAGGCTAACCCAAGTGTATGTGAAAATTGACTAAAATGCCCCTATAATTAGGTACCACTAGTTTATGACCAAAGTGATCTCTCAATAGCATTCAAGTTGATGAGGAGTCTTATCTCATGATATGAAAGGATTATACAAGTTACAAGGCTATTGGAATATGCTGAGAAATTAAACTAAGATTTGGGGTGGTAAATGTAACGACCCTAAATTTCCACATATCTAGAGTCGCCACTAACGTCTCATGCTCATCTCTAATGCAGAATAAAAATCTAAGAATGCTCATCTTTATTAGCGGAAAAATTTAAAACTTCAAAATACATTTAAACATTGGAAAACACTGCCGGACTTACGTGTTTCAAACATCGTGCTGGAGTTCAAAAAGATAAAATAAAACGATTACAAATTAATTAATATAAATGAATGAAATGCAAACGCCCTATCCTAACCAAGACTAGAAATTAAATATGCAACTATCCTATGCACGCGCCACAGTCTCTGATCACGATTCTACCGTCAACCGTACATGGGAGCCTTGCCTTTACCTAAAAAACAATATCGCACACGGCCTGAGTATTTCAAAGAAATACTCAGTAAGTGACCCCACTACAGGGGCCATGCTAATGCAAACACATGCAATCATGAATAGGAACTTATCTCTAATCATCTTAGGGGTGGCCTCCAGTCTCGGACAAATTGGATGTGTAGTACTTCCCTACACCACTCACACGTGCGAGTGTGAGTCCCCAGGGCGCTCGCACACCCCCTAGACCCTCTGGTCAAGCTAATCTGTAGCGACGTCCGGAGGTCAGCGGAACTCCATAGTGTCATGCGCCTCATGAACACCCTCATCTGTGTGCTTTCGCACCTGTGCGCATTCGCGCTCATCATAAGGTGCGCGTCCGCACTCATCATCTCTAGGGGAAGTAGCCCTATGCTTATGAACATACAAAATGCATGAGATCCCTCTAAATCCATCGTAGTGTCTCTTCTGACAAAACCCTCTAGTCTCATCTCTTTGTTACTCTAGGTAACGCATACTCGTGGATATTTATAATAATATCATTTTCATGCTCTTAGGGTTGTGTCCTATGTCGATCTAACGACATGATGCAATATGGCACTCATCATCATCTAGCATGCTCAATATGGAAAACATCATCATATTAAGGTAAAAATCATGCAATCATCATGCTCATCATAATGCCACAACGTGCGTCAAACATATCAAGCATCGCTCAACAAAATATGTATATACTGCACATATCATCAAGCATCATAATCCACACATCATCATAACTCATGCAATTTATTTAGCCTATCCTATAGTAAGGCCACTTGGTTGGCCTTGGCCGAAGTACTCCCTAAATAGCTAAACGTAAGCTCCCGTTCCGTGAGAGCTGCTTCCTACGTTGTCGGCGGTGTTTTTCTATCACACCGTTCACCACTTTCCGTTAGTATTTCACAATTAATTTACCTATAATTTAATAAATGTGAAATACGGCTCTAAAACGGCCTCGGATACCTTAATCGGGGCCGAAAACAGATCAAGGAGGGTCGGAATAGTGGAAATCGGGCTGAAAACAAGTGAGCCAAGCCGAGCAACCGCCGGAGGGAGCCCGAGCCATTTGCGCCGATCCGAGCCGAGGGACCGCCTGCGCCACTATGTGACATGTGGCAGCAGTAGAGCGAGCCACATCGCGCGGTAGCGTCGGGTCGAAGTGCGAGTCACAGTCCGGTTCGGGTCGTGGTCCGGGTTGCGGGCTGCGGAGGCTACTAGGCCAAGACTACAGTTGGGCCTCGGCTCATTGGGCTGGGCCGAAAGTTTTTTTTTCGGGTTGTAGGCCAGCTCGATTGGACCGTGGGTCTGGTCTCGGGTTGGTTCAATTGAACCGTAACTTTTGGGCTGGTCTAAGGTTTGGGACACTGTAGTTGGGCTGGGCCGAAGGCAGAGGCCGAGGGAAGAATGGGCTGACCCTCTCGGGTTCTGGGTTCGGGTTGACCTGAACCCGTGGGTCTCGTCTTCCTTACCCGACTTCGGCCGATTTTCCGGCGAGCTTTCTCTCTCTCCTTCCCGCGGCGCGTTGCCGATTTCGGTCCTTTCTCTTCCTCTTCCTCTTTATTTGTCGTCCTTCTTTCTTTTCTGGAAGTCTTGCGGCCTAAAGGTTCCTAAAACCACATATCTATGAACGATTAGGAAAAACCCAATTTTCCGACCTCGGTTACCGACGACGGCGTTTACGAAGAAGCACAGAACGCACCTTGAGTTATCGTGCTTTCGTTAGGGACCCTTCTCGTGGTGGTAACAGGTCGTTTGGTTTCGGTTTGAGGGTGGTTTAAGGGTTCGTCGGAGAAACTGGACATTCGCCGATTTTTTTTTCCGAAATCTCTTTCTCTCTCGTAGTTTCTGTCTTTTCTCTCTTTGCAGGTATCCTTATGGTGCTGGGTGTCGTGGGCTGAGGGCTGGGCGTGCTGTGACCGTCGTTTCGCATGGGTTCCGCGAAACTCAGCGGTCGTCGGAAAACTCGCGGGTTTTCCGGCGACTGAGTTTTTGTTTTTTGTTTTTTTTTCTCGTTTTCTCGTTTTCCTCTTTTATTTATTTATTTATTAATATATATTTTTTTTCTTTTCCGGGTCGTTACAGTAAATGACCAAAATACTCTTATGAGAATTCTAAGCTGTTTTTGAGACTTTGAAAGACACAAAGTACTATGAAAATTTAGAAAATTTATATGAGACTCATACGATATTAACGATGAGTATGGAAGATCTTAAGGAGATTAGGACAACTTTGGGATATGAATCCAGAGGAAAAAATACAAGGATAGCAGGATTCTCCTCGACAATTGACAACAACCAATGTCATTAGGAAACAAATATAAGGATAGTAGTATTCTCACTGATATTCTAATGTGAAATCAAACATTAATAAACTTATATATTATGGAATTGGAAATACAGCAAATATAAAAGGCATGAGTTGTCATGCACTTCAACTAAACAAAATGAGCAGATGAATGTTGGCCCTAATTAATATATTTCCTTTACGAAAGACTTTGTCATAAGATTATTGCAAGTTAGTTCTTTGAGGAGGATCAATACAATGGCTTTTGTCCAGTGATCTTCATCCTTAGTTTCTGAAACTCACGGTACGTTTCTTGCCAAGGACGTTTGTTAGAAAACAAGGATCACGAGATATCTCTTTGCTACAAAGCTTTATGGGAGATTATTATAAAAAAAAAAAAAATGGTGTCATTTTGGCTCCCAACAAAGTTGTCAGAACTTGATGAGATGTTGCCTTGTAGAACCCTTTAAAAATAGAAGTAAACTTATATGTGCAACATTCTTTTATATCATTTGGAACATCTAGTTACAATGAAATAGGAAAATCTTCAAGGATGTAGAAGGATCTTGGAAAGCCTAAGATGTGCTGTTTACTTCACACCTCTCTTTGTATAGCATCTATAAAACTTTTCCACCATTTTCATGATTTTTATTCATAGCAACTACGTGGTTATTAAGAATTTATGAAAGAATTTAGAAAGGATTTAGGCATGTAAAGAAGTGTTTATGATCCATACAAGTGAGAACATACTTGTTAAGAATTTTTCCTTAGTGGTACTTCAGGACTTAACAAAGAACTCTTAGAATAAGAATCCGAGTTGTTCCAAGATTAAAACACTCTCGAGGACGAAAGTTTCTTCTAGGGGATATGATGTAACAGCCCAAAAATAAATAAATAAATAAATAAAAATTATTATTATGTAAAAAAAAAAAATAATAATAATAATATTAATAAATAAGTAAATAAAAAAAAACCATTATTCTCTCCTTTCTCTCCCAAGTCACTTCCCCAATAATCTCTCCTCGACACACCTCACAATTCCTGGAAAATGAAACAGAAATGAAAAAGCTCAGATTTAAGAAAACATACATGCCTCACATAAAATTTATAGGAGATGAGTTGACAAGGATGATCAAGATTTACATGGGAGAGAGATTTGACATTTCTGTAAGTTATATCTCAGATCTTCTTTTCTTTTATCCAATTATTTAGTTTTATTTAGCAATTTACTTAGTAAGATACGTCATGATCAATAGGAGAAACAAAATAGAATCGATTAAATTGGCCAGAAATAATGGCCAACCTAATTGAAAAAGTAACAAACAAAAATAAAAAGAAATGATTAAACAGATTTAACTTATCAGAATTTCTTCTCTCCTGCAAAAACAAGCACAAAAAAGGGTTCAGATTAAGTTTTGCGCGTAAGAGATATTTTAGTAGAAAGAGATATTTTGCTAGAAAGAGATATTGCATTTGAAGAGGTTAGTAGTTTTCTTTTTATTTTATTTAATGATATTAAAAGTCATCTCGAACAGAGAGACAATTAAAAGAAGGAAAACACAGTAATAGACCGGGACGGAAGACTGTGAATATAATTGAAAATTATCTGAAAAATGTTAGAAGGGTATTAAACACCATCAGAGAAAATAGAATATCGGAGAAATTTTAATGATTATTAAATGGTTTGTATGAAAATAATACTATAACAAACATATATAAATATTTCAAGACCTAACTCAAGCAAAGACTCGAACGTTCAAGACTATAACGTTCGCATGAAGTATAACACATGGGTCAACATAAATTAGAGAAACAATTTTGTAGAAAGTTAAATTTGAAACTGATGTCATGGGCTCACATAGGTTGACTTGGATTTCAATGGACTTTCATTAAGGATAACGACGGAACATCAGCCTAAGCTAACCAGGTAAGTGACCTTACTATCGGCATGGTTATATTTGATGTTGACACGTGTCCTGTGGTTCTGCACGTGTCATATATATTGATATGTGTGAATTGTCTGTGGATCGATATGCTTCCTATATGTTATGTTATGTTATAATATGTGGATCGTATGATAATAATTATGGTACGATGTGCTCTAGAAGATGTTTGAGATAAGATACGAGAAGGATGCACAAAACGAAATGTAACGATAGGAGTAAGATACGTTCATGAAACGTTAAGGTTAGATTACATACCGGAGTGCTATGGATAGGAGAGATTGATGAAAGAATACGGTTAGGTTATGGGTAGAAAGGGATAGGTTTGTGATAGATTGATAGAACGATGGCGTTAGGATACGTTCTGGTGATGAAATGACTAAGGTACGTTACGTAATGATATGTCTGTGATAGGTATAAGAACGTTAAGGCTATGGTAAGTTAGAGAACGATATGACTATGAAGTGTTTACGTTATGACTTGGTTATGATATGGTACATTGTATGCTAGATTATTGTGCTTAAGTACGTAGTTATGTGAACGTGAATGTATGTTATGTATGCTGCTTAGTTGAGGTGATATGTTATGCATGTGACGATGTGTGGCCCTCGAACAATTATGGCTTGTTTGTATGAATATTTGAATGTAACTGCATGAATTGTATGACATGAAATACGGTAAATTGCATGAAACATAACCCCATTAGGAATATGGATGATATGTAAATAAATGAGAATGAGAATGACATGTAAGCATGAAAACGTGACAGGGGTTATGTTCATTAATGATAACTGTAGGACTAGTGGGACCTCATGCATATTGTGTGCTCATGCATTTGGGGGGATACCCCTTATCCCATCACGAGGGTACGGGCGCGTACATCCAATGGTAGGACAACGATCGTTATGCTTTGCATAGTGCTGTCATGACGGTTCTAGTTTTAACGGGTCTCGGTATAAGGGCTCCCAGAGCATGCCCACCGGCTAGGGACAGTGGCCCAGCGGTGTGCGAACTAGCTGGTGAGCCCATACTCGCACGTATGGGCTGCGTGCAGAGTATATGGTACACATCCACGATTACCTGTTAGGATTACACCGTAGGGAAAACGAAACGAAACGAAATGAAACGAAAAATAGGTCCCATCATTTCATTGCATGTGATTGTTGCATAACCCCGATAGGGGGGTCACTTACTGAGTATTCTAGAGATACTCAAGCCTCGTGCTACTTTACTTTTTCAGGTTAAGGCAAGGCACTCCTATACGGTTGACGACGACATTGCCACTCGAGACCATGGCGCATGCATAGGGTAGTGGTATTTATTTTCTTAGTCTTAGGCTAGAATAGGATGTTTTTTTAAACTTAAACTCTTATTCATTTTATTTAGTCTTTTGTTGTGTCATTTTAAAGATGTTTTCGAAACACGTAAGTCCATGGCTGTGTTTTAAGTTAAAGGTCATGTTTTATGGAATTTAAATGAAGTCTTCCGCATTCAATGTTTATGGTATGTATACAGTAGCGACCTTAAATTAAGTAGAAAATTTTGGGTTGTTACATACCCTATGCATGTGCCATGGTCTCGTAGGGTTTGACCTCGCCGGAGTTTCATAAGATTTTCTCTGTCCTCTTCGTTTTCTTTATTTTTTTTCCTTCTTTGCAGGTGTTTTAGGGTGGCTGAAGGTCGGGATCGAGTTTCTGTGGCATCCCAGCCTTCGGCCGCCCTTTGTGGGTCGTGTGCGAACGCAAACTCCGACGTTCGCTGGAGTTTTCAGTTCTGCCGACGACTCCATTTTTTTTCGATCCATTACATCCATGGAGTCGGGTCAACCCGAGAGAGCTAGCCCGATTCTTTCCCTCGGTCTCTGCCTTCGGCCCAGCCCAACTATAGCTGCCAAAACCTCAAACCAGCTCAGAAGCTACGGTTTAGCTGAACTAACTCGAGACCAGACCCACGGTCCAATCGAACCGTCCTGCAACCCAAAACACTTGCGGCCAGCCCAGTAAGCCAAGGCCCAACATTAGTCTTGACCAGTAGCCATCTGTTGCCACGACCCAAACTGCGACCCGAACCGGACTGTGACCTGCGGCTCGACCCGACGCTGCCGCACGACGTGGCTCGTTCTTCTGCTGCCACGTGTCACACAGCGACACAGGCGGCCCCTCAGCTTGGCTCGGGCTCCCTCTGGTGATGCTACGGTGGCTCCTAGCATCTGTTCGGCTCGGCTCACCTGTTTTCGGTCCAGTTTCTAGTGTTTCGACCCTCTCGGACCTATTTTCGGTCCCGATTAAGTATCTAAGGCCGTTTTAGAGTCGTATTTCACATTTATTGAGTTATTGGTAAATTAATTATGAAATACTAACGAAAGATGACGAACGGTGTGATAGGAAACAAACCCCGACAATGTAGGAAGCAGCTCTCATGGAACGGGAGCTTATGTTTTGCTAATTAGGGAATACTTCGGCTAAGGCCAACCAAGTGGCCTTACTATAGGATAGACTGAAGATTGTTTGAATTATGATGATGCATGAGTATGACGTTGTGTTGTGATGTATGTTAAATGTACGTTATTTATGTTTCGATACATGACATACATGTTATATTTGATGCACTTAATGACTTCTATGATGAGTATGATGTATGTATGACGATGTTATTAACATGATGATGTTTTCCATGTTGAACATGCCTTATTGTAACGCCCCTAATTTTCTCTACCCTAATTAGCGACGTTACCTTATACTCGTCTAATCAATAGGACAAGAGTTCACGTGAGACAGTCTTAATAACGATAATGCATTCATCAATATAAGCAGTTCATACCTAGGAAAACAATAACGACAACCTAGCCTAGAAGTAATCAATAGAGAACTAGAGGAAACAATCGCAAAACTATGAACCCAAAAGAATCCAACAAGGCGCCTACGACACTCTAGACTCTCCTCAAGATTTCTATGGCCCTTCGCATCATCCACCGTCACCCGTACATGGGAGCCTTGCCCTTGCCTGAAAATATGGGTAGCACGTGGCTTGAGTATTATATAAAATACCTAGTAAGTCGCCCCACTGTTGGGGTTAAGCATATATTCATATATTCAGATACAAGCAGTCGCACACAATACACCTACATGTCGCACACGATACACATACATGATGCACACAACACACATACATGTCGCACATAATACCCATACATGTCGCACATAACAGCCATACCTGTAGCACATAATAACCATACATGTCGTACATAATAACCATACATGTCGCACATAATAACCATACATGTCGCACATAATAACCACACATGCCGCACAGTGTTAGAAGAACGAAGCTGAGAGAGGGGTCTGTCTTCCATTCCTTCCCATGGCCTTAGGCCCTTGCTTTGTCCGGGCGGGGGTGGATGCATGGTAATTTCCCACACATGGCCCACGTGTGTGACTGTGGGCCCACCAGGCGAGCTCGCAAGCGAACTCCCTGGGCCTGGCTTGATCGGGTATGTAAGACATACAATACCGGACAAAGGAGGGCCTGCATGATATCGTGGCGAACACAATATCGAATATACGCATCCATACCATCAGTAGCATAACGGGGGAGTGCCCCAGGTACATAACCATAGCGTGCATGAGGTTCTTAAGGTTTACCTCCATGGCATTATACATACAACGTTCCATCCCCTCGCCGCATTACATAGCATAACCGAGTCCACATTGAGCAAGCATATCATAGCATACTAGTCATCTCATTCATGGCATGCGGGGTTCTCATTACAATCATGACATGTCAACCAAGCTCATCATATATACGGGGTAACAAACCGTGTCACAACATCATATTCATAAAAATGGCATACATAGCAATTCACTGCAAGAATCATATACATAAACATAGCATGCATAGCATTTCACTGCAAGAAACATCTAACCTAGCATACAACAACAACATATGGTGCATGCAAGGGCCATAGGGCACGCACCAACATACATACATAACTAACGCCAACAGTAAGGTTACTTACCTCCTTGGCCTTGGCCGAAGTCACCCACAATGCTAACTCCGGCGCCTAACTACCTCCTATAAGATAACATGATACACTTAGAGCCCTTTCACAACTAGCTCTTATGCCTAGCTACCAAGGTACGTCCCTATCATAAGCTATTTTATCACAATGGAGTTATACTGACCTCAGATGGCTGAAACAAGGGTGGAAATGGCTCCAGAAGGGTCAAAAACCTAAAATCGGTATACTTTTTGGATGTCGAGCCGCCAAGCCGCACAGCCGAGCCGACCTAGCTAAGCTGCCGGTGGAGCCGAAATCGACGGGCTGCAAAGAACCCTAACGGCGCAGGGTTTCTGGGCGCGCCTCTGGTTTGGGCCGAAAAGGAACGAGGACTAATGGTGGTGTCCGAGTGCGGCCTGAGAGGTGTGGGTTGCACGCCAGCCGAGATGAACCGCGAAATGCTGAGGGTCGACCCGCGCCTGCCGCTTTTTTTTTTTTTTTTTTTTTTCCTTTTTGAAACCCTTACCGTTACACTTATGATGTTGTTTGCCATATTGCATCATGTCGTTAGATCGACATAGGACACAACCCTAAGAGTATGAAAATGATATTAATGTAAATATCCACGAGCAAGTGTGACATAGTGTAACCAAGAGATGAGACTAAAGGGTTGTGTCAAAAGAGATGTATAATTGGACTTAGAGGGACCTCATGCATATTGTATGTTCATAAGCATAGGGCTATTTCCCCTAGAGATGATGAGTATGGACGCGCACCGTATGATGAGCGCGAATGCGCATAGGTGCGAATGCACACAGATGAGGGTGTTCATGTAACGACCTGACTTATCATATAAGTAGCGGTCAGGGCCGTTACGAAAAATAATGTGATTTATTTAGAAAAGAATGAAAACCATGCAAAACGATCATTTATTAGAAATCAAGTGCGGGGCACCCTTTAAAAATTATATATAAAAAAAAAAAAACAATGCCGCCAAAAGATATTCAAAACAAATTAGGAAATTTAAAATCAAAAGGAAATCTAGTGTGACCACCTAGTTCCCACAAACTAGGCGTCCACAACATAGTTTAAATTAATAACAAAAGTGCGGAAACGTATCTCCCACAAAATGAGACTACAAAAAAAACATAAAAATCCTTGAATTGCCCCGTGACTGACTTTAGCATCCTACTCGTCACCTCCATGCCACAGCTTGCATGAAAATCATTTTAAAAATAGGATGAGTATAAAAATACTCAGTAATGGACTCCCATATTGGGGCCAACATAAGAATCATCATAAGACGATCAACCAAAACACGTAGCAGATGATTATTGCCACCACAACATCAACGTCACTTTTACTCCTTAAAGTGGTTATTCCTAGTTGGTTACCCAAAACACACAGCATGTAACCATTACCACAAGGACCTCACCTCCTTATTTCCTCCAATTGACTATCAACGGCTGGTTACCCGAAAACACACATCATATAATCCTTACCTGGATAGTCGTTTTCTAGAATCACCCCCAAAGGTGACTATTGGTAGCTAGTTACCCGAAACACACAGCGTGTAACTATTACCACAAATCCCTTAACCGTGGCTACCTACAAGCACAATATACCGGCAATAGACACCTACCTAGACGACACAACCTAACCATATTACACCACAATCAGATTACACGACTATCAGATTACACGGGAATCAGGTTACATGACAATCAGATTACACAACAATCAGATTACACGACAATCAGATTACACGACAATCAGATTACACGACAATCAGGTTACACGACAATCAGATTACACACGGTTACACACAGCGATCAAATTACCCAAAGCGATCAGATTACACACACAGCGATCAGATTACACTCGACAATCAAATTACACAGAACCTAGCCATAGGAAGATTCTGTTCGACCCATTTTTCAAAAAAAAAAACAAAACGTTAATTTTCAACAGGCGTATCCCTTACCTAAGGAGCTGCTTTCTTGGCCTTTCCTAATCAACGACGGTCCGACTTCCCTCGAACTGAGCCTTCTTCCTACGTAGGCGTTGAACCTTTGCTACATTTAATCCTCTTGAGGTCGGTTCTGGCAACGACGATGGCGTTCCCTCGCGGCGGCGGCGATGTGGGTGCTGGGCGGGGGGTTTCTGATGTGGGAAGGGGTGCGGAGCGGTGTGGGAAACAATCGGCTGCGGGATCATAAGCGTTGGGTGGCAGGGCCTTAAGGAAAAAAAGTCAAAAAGAGGGAAGGAAGAGCGGCGGCAGAAAGAAGGTAGAGTGGTGAGCGGCTGCTGGCTAAGGGTTTGGCTCCCATGCTAAACCCTAGGGCTTATTTTTTTAACTCTTATTTTGTCATTGGGCCATGGGCCCAAAACATGGACCTTACAATATTCCCCCAAAAAGAAACTTTCGTCTTCATAGTTCAAACCCTTATCTAACCGTAGAGGTTTGAAATCTATCACATGCGATGAGTCAGATATGTATAGTTGCAATATCGATACATGGAACACATTGTGGACTCCTGAGAGTGTAGATGGTAGGGCCAACCGGTAAGCTACTTGTCCCACTCGCTCCAAGATCTTTAATGGTCCAATGAAGCGTGGACTTAACTTTCCTTTGCGCCCGAACCTAAGAACGCCTTTCATGGGAGCCACCTTAAGGAATACTTTGTCTCCAACCTCAAACTCCAAATCTCTTCGTCTCACATCGGTATAACTCTTTTGCCTGCTTTGGGCCGTACGCATTCTAATCCTTATTTTCTGGATAGCCTCATTAGTTGCTTGCACTAAGTCGGGGCCCAACAACTTGCGTTCTCCCACTTCATCCCAACACACTAGGGATCGACACTTCTTCCCGTATAAGGCCTCAAAAGGTGCCATACCCAATGTCGCTTGATAACTGTTGTTATAAGTGAACTCTATGAGATGCAAGTGTGTGTCCCAGCTACCGACAAAGTCCAACATACAGATCCATAACATGTCCTCCAGAATTTGGTTTAAGCGTTCAGTTTGCCCATCGGTCTGTGGGTGGAATGCTGTACTAAACTCTAGCCGTGTACCTAAAGCTTTCTGAAGGCTTTTCCAAAACTTTGATGTGAAATAGGGATCCCTATCTGACACAATGGATATCGGTACCCCGTGCAATCTTGTAACTTCCTTCAAGTACAACTGAGCCTATTTATCCACGGAATAAGTGGACTTCCATGGCAGGAAGTGGGCTGACTTTGTGAGCCTATCAACCACAACCCATATAACTGTGTAGCCTTTGGCCATCCTCGGTAATCCCACTATAAAGTCCATGGCGATGTTCTCCCACTTCCATTCAGGTACGCTAAGTGGTTTTAATAGCCCCGCCGGCTTCTGCCTTGGGGCTTTGACTTGTTGACAAACAAGATACTTGCTCACGAACTTGACCACATCACGTTTCATATTCCGCCACCAATAATGTCGTTTCAAATCCTGATACGTCTTGGTACTGCCAGGATGTAGGGCGAATGGTGAGTGGTGAGCCTCGGTTAGGATTTCTACCTTCAGTTCTTCTTCATTTGGCACACACAACCGCCCATGGTACAAGAGCCCCCCATCGGCTGTCAATGCAAACTCCTCTATCTAATTGACCTCTATCAAACGTCTTTTTCCAACCAAATCTGGATCACCATGTTGTTTATCAATAAGACGTTGCCTCAAGGTCGGTTGTATCGTTAACTGGGCCAGTTGAGCGGCAACCTCCCCCACAGCCACTACTACACCGGTGCGTTCTAGATCCTGCTGGATCGCGTTTTATGTGGTGATTAGAGCTGTCACGACCCGATTTTCGAGGCTTCAAAAAACTGAATCATGACCCAAAAGACGAAAATCGAAAACAAATAAAATTAAAAGAAAATAAAAAGAAGAGTAAAATAAAAAGATGAAAATCCAATAAAATTAAAATAGAAGGAAGGGGATTAATTTTTTAAATATTTCAAAATAGGATTTAAATTTACAAAAAGGAAATACAATACAAATATAAAAGGAATTTGCAAAAGACTCCATAAGACCAAAAAGGGACTGACGCCCCCCTCTGTGACTGCACAGCTCTCGAACGCTCCTCCACCTCGACCGGCACCTGACAAAAAAGGTAGAAAGGAATGGTATAAAAATTACAGGTTCCCACAGTTCATCGTCCTTTCATTAGACGCCTAAAGGTTCTCTCTGAGGCGCTACCTCTACATGGCCATCTGGGACTACATGGTATCTAGCCTAGGGGTGTGCTGAGATAGTCTCTAACTAATTGATATATAACCAGCGTAAGTGAATAGGCATAGATGAAGAACAGAGGTGAATCAAGGCATGGCAATGTAATTGTTATAACCAATACCCTATTGTTATAACCAATACCCTTTTGTTTGGCCCATGCAGGTTTCGAACCTACAACCTTCGCGTTATTAGCACGACGCTCTAACCAACTGAGCTAATAGGCCTTTTGTTGGATAGGCATAGATGAAGAAAGGAGAGAAATCAAGACATGACATGACAGTGTAATTGTTATAACCAATACCCTTTTGTTTAGCCCATGCAGGTTTCGAACCTGCAACCTTCGCGTTATTAGCACGACACTCTAACCAACTGAGCTAATAGGCCTTTTGTTGGATAGGCATAGATGAAGAAAGAAGAGAAACCGAGGCATTCTGACAATTTACGAGGCAAAAAAGGCTAATCAGCGTAAGTGCATAGGCATGAAGAAAAGAGATGAATCAGGTTTTGAACCTGCGACCTTCATGTTATTGACCTTCATGTTATTAGCACAACACTCTAACTAATTAAGCTAATAGGCCTTTCATTGGGGAAATCAAGGCAAAAAAAAAAACTAATCAGCGTAAGTGAATAGGCATAGATGAAGAACAAAGATGAATCAAGGCATAGAAGTGTAATTAATATATAACGAGTGTAATTGATATAACCAATACCCTTTTGTTTGGCCCATGCAGGTTTCAAACCTACGACCTTCGCGTTATTAGCACGACGCTCTAACCAACTGAGCTAATAGACCTTTTATTGGATAGGCATAGATGAAGAAAGAAGAGAAACCGAGGCATTCTGACAATATACGGGTTTTGAACCTGCGACCTTCATGTTATTAGCACAAAGGCCTTTCATTGGATGGGAATAGATGAAGAAAGGAGCGAAATCAATGCAAAAAAAACTAATCTAAGTGAATAGGCATAGATGAAGAACAGAGATGAATCAAGGCATAGAAGTGTAATACTTGATATAACCAATAATACCCTATGCAGGTTTCGAACCTGCGACCTTCGTGTTATTAGCATGACGCTCTAACAAACTGAGCTAATAATCCTTTTGTTGAATTGGCATAGATGAAGAAAGAAGAGAAATCGAAGCATTCTGACAATATACGAGGCAAAAAAGGCTAAGCACAAGTGCATAGGTGAAGAACGAAGATGAATTAAGGCGTGGCAGTGTAATTGATATAACCCACCAATACCTTTTTTGTTTGGCCCATGCAAGTTTGAAACCTGCTAGCACAACGCTCTAACCAACTGAGCTAATAGGCCAACTGAGCTAATAGGCCTTTTGTTTGATGGGCATAGATGAAGAAAGAAGAGAAACCGACGTATTCTGACAATATACGAGGCAAAAAAGGCTAATCAGCGTAAGTGAAGAAAGGAGAGGAATCAAGGCGTGGCAGTGTAATTGATTAACAATAGTAAACCTTAGTTTGGCCCATGCAGGTTTTGAAGCATAAATGAAGAAAGGAGAGAGGCCCATGCAGGTTTTGAAGCGTAAGTGAAGAAAAGAGAGGGGCCCATGCAGGTTTTGAACCTTTGCATTATTAGCACGACACTCTAACCAACTGAGCTAATAAGCCTTTTGTTGGATGGGCATAGATGAAGAAAAGAAACCGAGGCATTCTGACAATATACGAGGCAAAAAAGGCTAATCAGCATAGGTGAAGAAAGGAGAGGAATCAAGGCATTGGCAGTGTAACCTGCGACCTTCGCGTTATTAGCACGACACTCTAACCAACTAAGCTAATAGACCTTTTGTTTAATGGGCATAGATGAAGAAAGAAGAGAAACCGAGGCATTCTGACAATATACGAGGCAAAAAAGGCTAATCAGCGTAAGTGAATAGGCATAGATGAAGAAAGGAGAGGAATCAAGGCATTGGCAGTGTAACCTGCGACCTTCGCGTTATTAGCACGACACTCTAACCAACTAAGCTAATAGACCTTTTGTTTAATGGGCATAGATGAAGAAAGAAGAGAAACCGAGGCATTCTGACAATATACGAGGCAAAAAAGGCTAATCAGCGTAAGTGAATAGGCATAGATGAAGAAAGAAGAGGAATCAAGGCGTGGCATTGTAATTGATATAACAATAGTAAACCCTTAGTTTGGCCCATGCAGGTTTCGAACCTACGACCTTCGCATTATTAGCACAACACTCTAACCAACTGAGCTAATAGGCCTTTTATTGGATAGTCATAGATGAAGAAATGAGAGAAATCGAGGCATTCTAACCATGTACGAGGCAAAAAAGGCTAATCAGCCAAGTGAATAGGCGTTGATAAATGAAGGTATGACAGTGTAATTGATATAACAATAGTAAATCCTTTGTTTGGCCCATGCAGATTTTGAAGGCGTGATAGTGTAATTGATAATAACAATAGTAAAACCTGTTGGGCCCATGCAAATTTCAAACCTACAACCTTTGCATTATTAGCACAATGCTCTAACCAACTGAGCTAATAGGCCTTTTGTTGGATGGACATAGATGAAGAAAGAAGAAAAATCAAGGCATTCTGACCATGTACGGAAAAAATGGCTAATCCGTAAGTGGAATGGGCATAAATAGAGAAATGTGAGGAATCGAGACGTAAAAATGATATAACTATAGAAAGCTTTGGCCCATGCAGATTTTATACCTACAACCTTCGCATTATTAGCACGACACTCTAACCAACTGAGCTAATAGACCTTTTGTTGGATGGGCATAGATGAAGAAAGAAGCGGAATTGAGGCATTCTGACCATGTACGAGGCAAAAAAGGCTAATCCGTAAGTAAATGGGTATACATATAGAAATGTGAGGAATCGAGACGTGGCAATGATATAACTATAAAAAGCTTTAGGTCCATGCAAGTTTCAAACCTACAAACTTCACATTATTAGCAAGACATTTTAACCAACTGAGTTAATAGGCCACACTCTAACTAATTGAGCTAATAGGCCTATTGTTGAATGGACATAGATGAAGAAATGAGAGGAATCGAGGAATTTTGACCATGTATAAGGCAAAAAAGGCTAATCAGCCTAAGTGAATAGGCATAGATGAAGAAAGGAGAGGAATCAAGGTGTGGCAATGTAGTTTTCAAACTTGCGACCTTCACATTATTAGCACAACGCTCTAACAAACTGAGCTAAAAGACTTTTTGTTAAATGGGCATAGATGAAGAAAGGAGAGGAATCGAGGCATTCTGACCATGTACGAGGCAAAAAAGGCTAATTAGTGCAAGGGAATGGGCATAGATTAAGAGAGGCGAGGCAATATACCTGATATAACAATAAAAAGCTTTTGCCCATGAAGGTTCCAAACCTATGACCTTCGTGTTATTAGCACAACACTTTAACCAACTGAGCTAATTGACCTTTTGTTGAATGGGCATAGATAAAGAAAGGAGAGAAATCGAGGAATTCTAACCATGTACGAGGCAAAAAAGCATAATCAGCGTAAGTGAATAGGCATAGATAATGGAATGAAAGGAATCAAGGCGTGAAAGTGTAACTGATATATAACAATAGTAAGCTTTGGCCCATGCATGTTACGAACCTACGACTTTTGCGTTATTAGCATGACGCTCTAACCTAGAGCTAATAAGCCTTTTGTTGAATGGGCATAGATAAATAAAGGAGAGGATTGAGGCATTCTGACCATGTACGAGGCAGAAAAGGCTAATGAGCGTACGTGAATAGGTATAGATTGTTGGTGACAACAAAAATTGAAGTGAGATTGATAGGAGGAGTGATTTGAATGATTGAAAGGGAGGTCATTTTATAGGAGGGGATTTCATTGCTTCCTGGAGTTGGTTGGGATTTTTGTGGATGAAATTGCTTTCATCTCCTTCTTCTCCATAGTAACTAATTTCAAATTACTATTATTAGCTTGAACACCCTCCCTTAAACTGAATTCTGCAGAAATCCGTTTAGGACTTCACTTCATCTTCTTGATATACATCTTGGATTCTGCACATCCCCATCTTTCTTCTAAACTTCTCGAACAATGGTTATTTCAAGGGCTTTGTGAATAGATCTGCGATTTGTTCATCACTTCTGCAAAAGTTGAGTTCAATAATGCCTTCTTTACACAAATCATGCAAGAAATGAAATCGAACATCGATGTGCTTACTTCTTCCATGCAACACAGAATTTTTAGACAACTTAATAGTTGACATATTATCACAATATATAACCGTCGTACCTAGTTGCTTCTGATTAAGAATTTCAAGCATTTTTCTTAACCAAATTGCTTGGCACGAGCATGCTGCTGCTGCCACAAATTCTGCTTCTGTAGTTGAGAGTGTTACAATAGGTTGCTTCTTTGAAGATCAACAAATAACTCCTGAACTCATCATGAAAAGTACTTCCTGAAGTACTTTTACGATCATCTATATTACCTGCATAGTCGCTATCTGTATAGCCAACCATCTTCGGATCATCTCCTTTCTTGTAGAATACCCCCAAATCAAAAGTTCCTCTCACATAACGAAGTATCCTTCTTGCTGCATTGAGATATTTTTCCGTTGGATGCTCCATGTAACGACTTATCATACTAACCGCATACATGATGTCTGGTCTTGTTGAAGTTAGGTATATCAAACTTCCCACAATTTGTTTGAAGTACCTATTATCAACCTCTCACCCTTCAATATCCTTGTGCAACTTCAAACCCAATTCTGATGGAGTTTCAAATGTGCGCTCATCCAATTTAAATCTTTCAAGTAATTCTTGAGCATATTTCTTCTCACAGATAAAGTTACCTGCGGGAGTCTGAGTAACTTCTACTCCAAGAAAATATCACATCAAACCAAGATCTGTCATTTCAAATTTCTTCATCATGCTCTTCTTAAAAAATTCAAACATTTCTTCATTATTGTCAGTAAATATTAAATCGTCAACATATAAGCAAATAATGAAGTTACCTCCTTTTCAGTTTTCACATACAACGTATGTTCATATGGGCATTTAGTGAATCCCATCTTTTCAAAATGAGAATCAATGCGACTGTACCATGCCCTCGGAGCTTGCTTCAAACCGTACAAAGCTTTCTTCAACTTGTATACTTTTTCCTCTTTGCCTTTTTGAACAAAACCTTCTGGTTGTTCCACATATACCTCTCCTTGAAGCTCTCCATGTAAGAAGGCCGATTTCACATCAAGTTGATAAATAGGCCAAGATTTCTTTGCTGCAATACAAATTATGAGCCTGATAGTATCTTGACGTGCCACTGGTGCAAATACCTCCTTATAATCAATTCCATACTTCTGCTTGTATCCTTTTGTAACGAGTCGCGCCTTGTACTTATCCACCTCACCATTTTCATTCAACTTGGTTTTGAAAACCCATTTTACTCCGATTGTTTTCTGCCCTCTAGGAAGATCAGTGAGCTCCCAAGTCTTGTTCTTCTCTGTGGATTTGATTTCACTGTCCATAGCTTCCTTCCATTTCTTCTCCTTTACCGCTTCTTCATAGACAATTGGAACACTATTTATAAAGAATGCAAAATAACCACTATCACTTGATTCATAGTCCATCTCATAATCAATCATCCAATTTGGTCTTCCATCTCATAATCAATCATCCAATTTGGTCTCTTTCTTGTTCTTGGATTTCTTTGATTATGATCATGATCTTCTTCTACTGGTTCTTCTTGTTGAGCTTGTGATGAGCTCTCTCCATGCTCATAGTGAGGCTGAATAGGAGCTTCAGTTTGTTCTTCTTCAAGATCTATAGAAATCTGCTGATTCACAGTGATCTTTTCTTCCCATGTCCAAGTCTTCTTTTCGTCAAAGACTACATCACGACTTACCACCACCTTCTTTGTCAAGGGATCATAGAGTTTGTACGCCTTAGAGGTCTCGCTTACTCCAAGGAACACACACTTCAAACTATTGTCCTCAAGTTTCTTCCTTTTCTCATCTGGAACGTGTGCATATGTTATGCACCCAAAGATTCTAAAGTGGTCTACTGCGGGTTTTCTTCCACTCCATGCTTCTTGTGGAGTCATATCTCTAACAGAAAAAGTAGGGCTCCAGTTGAGAATGTGAACGGACCACACGACAGCTTCTGACCATAATTCCTTCGAGACTTCTCCTTTATTTAGTAAACTTCGAACCATGTTGAGAATGATCCTGTTTTTCCTTTCGGCCACACAATTTTGTTGTGGTGTATATGTTGTTGTTAACTGCCTCCTTATGCCCTTCTCTTCACAAAATTTAATAAACTCGTTCGAGCAGAACTCTCCACCTCTGTCAGTTCTTAAAGCCTTGACTCTTCTTCCAGTTTCCGTCTTCATAGTAGCACAAAATTTTTTGAAGCAATCAAAGGCTTCTGATTTGGCGTGCAAGAAATAAGTCCATGTTTTTCGACTAAAATCCTCGATGAGGGTCATGAAATATTCTTGTCACCATTTAATGCTGGAGAGATGGGACCACATATGTCTGAATGAATCAACTCCAAAATTTCTTGAGCTCTTCTTGATTTTCCGGATGGAAAAGAATTTCTTTCATGTTTTGCTACTACACAGCTCTCGCAAATTTTTGATTGGAGGAGTAATATCTAGCAACCAGTTACCATCTTCTTTGAAGACAACGTCTTTAATCCTTTGAAGTGTAGATGACCATACCTAGAATGCCAAAGTCAGGTGGTATCTTCTTTCTTCACCATCAAACTTTTGGCGACAATATTTAACGTCAACGGATATAGACGGTTGGTGGTCATCTTCATCTTAGCAATCGATCCTCTTTTGGAGTCATAAATCTCACATTCATCATTTTGGAATGTGATCACATACCCCTTTTCTTGTAACTGACCAATACTAAGTAAGTTGGCCTTCAGATCAGGAATGTAGAATACATTAGAAATAGACTCTACAAAGCCATTTCTAGTCTTGATATCTACGGTTCCTTTCCCCATCACTTGGATAGTTGAATTGTTGCCAAGAGAAACCGTAGTATGAAAATTTTCATCTAGAGTTGAGAAGAATTCCTTACAACCTGTCATATGGTTGCTGCATCCAGAGTCTACGAGCCCATACACCTTGATCTGCAACCTTCATAGCATGGAATGACATTAACAATGTTTCTTCTTCTCTTTTCTCCTTTTGGAGCCTAGTATAGCATTCATTTTTGTAATGTCCAAGGCGTCCACATCTGTAGCATTCCACCTTAGACTTGTCAAAGTGTCTCTTGCTTTTGTTGTCATAATCGTTTATGACTAGATCTGCTGACCTGCCAACATCTCCACTTCTTTCTCGACTGCCACTCCCATGACCTCTGCCTCTTCTTTGCCCTCTACCTCTAGAGCTTGACGTTTCACTTGGTGTGGATATCTTTAAGGCTGTCATCTCCTCTATTGCACTTGTACGATTGAGTCTCTGTTCATGTACTAACAGGGAGCTTTGGAGTTCATCTATTTGCATCTCTTCGACATTGTTTGCTTCTTCGGTATAACATACAATGTAATTAAACTTTGGAGTTAGTGATTGCAAAATCTTTTCTACGACCGCAACATCCGTGATTGAATCACCATGCATCCTCATTTTACTTGCAAGACTTATAACCTTGCCAATATAATCATTCACCGTTTCTTTCTTTTGCATTTGGAGAATTTTAAAGTCTCTTCTAACGGCTTGTAGTTGAGCACGCTTTACTCTCGTTGAGCCTTGATACTTCCTCCTCATATAATCCCAAATTTCCTTGGATGTCTTCTTTTGAAGCATTGTTTCCAAGATAGTCCTATCAATGGACTGAAATAAATAGTTCTTAACCTTCAGGTCCTTCAACTTCGATGCTGCCAACAGTTGCTGTTGACCAGCTGAGAGTACCTCGCCTTCATTTGGCTCTTCATAACCCGTCTCCACCATATCAAAAAACTCCTTTGATCTGAGAAAATTTTCCATCAACATCGCCCAATGATCATAATGACCATCGAACCTCGGGATGGTGGGCTGAACGTAGCTCTCAACTTGTTTTTGTGCTACCATACTTGCTGCTGCAAGATTGCTCTGATACCAGTTGTTGGTGACAACAAAAATTGAAGTGAGATTGAGAGGAGGAGTGATTTAAATGATTGAAAGGGAGGTCATTTTATAGGAGGGGATTTCATTGCTTCGTGGAGTTGGTTGGGATTTTTGTGGAGATTTTTGTGGATGAAATTGCTTTCACGGTTGGGATTACTGGTAACTAATTTCAAATTACTATTATTAGCTTATGAAGAAAGGAGTTGGTTGGGATTTTTGTGGATGAAATTGCTCTCACCTCCTACTCGTTCCAAACATAAGCGATTATACATCCATAAACATGATATCTGAGGAAATGAATTATAAGTATTTGAAAATCGAAAATATATAACAGATCGGGCGACGAATGGTTGAGATGTAAAATCAATATATCTATATGGATGTAGGTATCTATAGGAAATCATATAAAGGTGATGTTATTATTTTAGATCTAAGTAATTCAGCGATTATACATCCGTAAACATGATATCTGAGGAAATGAATTATAAGTATTTGAAAATCGAAAATATATAACAGATCGGGCGACATGGTTGAGATGTAAAATCAATATATCTATATGGATGTAGGTATCTATAGGGAATCATATAAAGGTGATGTTATTATTTTAGATCTAAGTAATTCGATGAATTACTCCTAAAGTAAAGGTTCACATCAAATTACTATTATTAGCTTATGAAGAAAGGAGGTTGGGATTTTTGTGCTTTCACCTCCTACTACTAACTAATTTCAAATTATTATTATTAGCTTCAAGATGAAGAAAGGAGATGAATTGAGGCTTGGCAATGATATAACTATAAAAAGCTTTGGTCCATGCAAGTTTCAAACTTACGACCTTCTCGGTATTAACACGACGCTCTAACCAACTGAGCTAATAAGTCTTTTGTTGAATTGGCATAGATGAAGAAAGAAGAGAAATCGAGGCATTCTGACCATGTATGAGGCAAAAAGGCTAATCAACCTAAGTGAATGGGCATAGATGAAGAAAGTGAAGGGAATGAACTCTTCATCCACGTAGTGGAAGCATTGGGAACCGTTTGATTTTTAATAGGAATTTAAACATAAGTAGTAAATACGAAAGCAATAACTCATACCTTTGTACAAACCGTAGATTATGATTCTCGATCTTAACAACAATGCTTTTCCCCAAAGTCTTCCGTGCTCTGACTCTAACTCCATTTAGTTGGCTTGTGGGAACCTTTTAGAATAATAGGAGAATTCTAACAAAGATAGTGTAAAAACTATATTTTTTTTTTGGTTCAATACTAGAGTCCTATTTATAAGGACTTTGTAAGAATAATTTGCCAAAAATATATTCCAATATCTTACACATTAGGAAACAATATTTTATTTAAATCATATTTAAATATCATAATTTATCTCAACATATATGGAATCTCATTCCATTTTCGAATATATATTTTATTTAATGTACATTAATATATTTTTAATATTTAATGTATCAAATACAATAAATATACTTCTCTAATTTGAACCTTTCAAATTAAATCTATTTTTCTCCTTTAATATTTAATATATCAAATATATTAATTTGAACATTTCAACTTTATTCTTTCAACTAAATTTTTTTGGTGTTATTATGAGCTAGCATGGGACCTTATGGACCTACCGGTTATAAGCTCCAATGACATCAAATTAATTAACTAAACTCCTTAGTTAATGAATTTTCATTCATAACTATAGGTCACTCCACTATAGTCCTATAGTTGAACTCTTATGCATCGTAGGACAAGTTATGTCCATGGGTTATCAAAGACAAGTCGATCCTTCACGAGTTATTCGTAACTATAACTAGGTCAAAAGTCCGTTTTACCCCCGTAATTACATCTTGTACCTTAAGTACCACTGATTCTCTAATAAACAATTCGTTTATGATCCAATCATAAACTGAGTCCCTCTTGGGCCAGTGAGAGGGTGGGGCCCCATTGTTCAAGTCCCGAAATCAGCACTTAAGAGAATTACTCGTTTACTTACCCTATATGGGAAGAAGTGAATTCCATCTTGTGAGGTTATGTTCTCAGCTCCCTATTTGGTCAAATCCCCAAAATGGTAGGCATATTGAATCAGCTACAAAACCCATTCTCACCCATGCAAATCAAAAGACAAGTCTTCATAGACAGGAGTTCATAACTCACTCATGATTAAGATCGAGTCACACATGATCATCCTGTGAAATATTAATCTTCTTAATTTATGGATTTATAAATAGAAATTAAATATTTTGTGGTCCAGTCTTATACAAACTCATTGTATAGGATACCTCCACTCCCATGTCTCCACATGAATGATTTGGATCAAATCATTTGTAACAATTACAAAGCGAACCATATCAATAGTGTTACCATGATAAGACACCCAACCTTATCCATATACTATAGACCTTTTTGGTTATTACTTGAACATGATCTTCTGTATGTCAACTACATACTGTTCAAGTTTACCATAATAACCTTGGATCTTATATGATGATTGGATAATGTTTCCCACAGTAACAAATTACTTAATTCATGAATGAGAAATGTTCAATTACAAAAAACTACGAGCTTTAGGGCATAAATCCCAATAGAAAGGAGAGGAATCGAGGCAAAAAAGACTTGCCCTTTGGAGATTGCCCCTTGGGACTTGCCCCTTGGAGATTGCTCCTTAAAGCTTCACTAGTTCATCGTGCTTTCATTTGATACCTAAGGGTTCCTTATGCCGAGTTGAAATGACCGGTATCTCTCTATGAGGCACTACTTCTGCATGGCTATCTAAGACTACATGGTATCTAGCTTTGGTATGTTGAGTACCTCCTAAGCCCATGACAGTCCCCTGGGGGTGCGACCCAACCCATTCCCGTGCAGCTAATGGGCTATACGACGTGGGAACAAATTTCCTATGCGAAATGACTGGGTGCAGTGAGAACTGATTAGGAACCCCTGGTCCACCCACGAAGCTATAGATACCGTTCACACAACTAGTAGTCTAAGAACACTCCTAAGGTACCTCATCGTTGTGGTAATCTGTTATGTTCCTAGGGGAAGGTTAGGTCTGGCTTGAGTGACTTGTCACTTCTAACCGCATATCCCTAGGTTTATCATAGTAATGAGACATAGAAAATAACAGAGTGTGCATGCAACCGTCATCTTACATCATAATAAATAATTCATACAAATCAGACACGCAGGCTCAATGGGGCGATGGCCTCCATCAAGCACTTGGAACGCAGAGTACACAATTACAACATCAATTAAACATATGCATACGTATAGCGGAAATTTAAAGCATGATTGCACACTCAAATAATTTACCCAATAATCCAGGTTCATTGCAATCAACTGGCCAAATTTCAGTCATAGAAGGCTACCACCTAAAGCAAATAACTAGCATGCATGCAATACAAACGAATCCTACAAGTATTTTTTTCTAAATACCGGGTGGTGACTTACATGATTGACATGTGCTCTTTCGTTGCGTTTTTATGCTCGTGAGGTGTCCAAAAATACTGATTTTCTTTGATTACGTCCCTATTCACATAAAAACATTATTAAAATAGGAATCGAGACAAAAATCGGGCAAACAAACTGGCGAAAACAGGCCTAAAACTGACCTTCACGCGCTAGCCACGCGTGTCTCACGCATGTGTACTACGACAAGGATATGCCCTGCAATCGCGATTCCTTGGCCGATTCGGGAGGCGATTCGATTCAGTCCGCTTGGATCGCGGGTCAACTGGACCAATGGCTTTGGGTCGGATCGTCCACCGGGTTGAAATGCGGGTCAGATGGTGTGAGTTGCAACTACCGCGTGTCAACGATCGTATGGAGCCGTGTAGCTCCCTTCTGCGTGTGATGCTTTGCTCCACGCATCGACCGACACGTGTCACTCTTTTTTCGGTGCACTCCTCCTCCCGCCGGTTGACACGTGACTTGCCGAAAATTTTTCTCTCTCCTCTTGAAAATCGCAACACATAAGTGATTAGGTTTTTCCTGCTTTTCTCATTTTCATATCTTTTAATTTATAACTCAATTTGATTCAGCTTCTTCATCAAAGTTGTAGATCATAAGTCAATCTACGTTTCGAAATTTTTTTCTTAATTTTTACTTCATTACAAAACGAGTTACGAACATCAAAAGGAGATCCGTTAGCATCCTTACCGTTCTTGGAAGAACTCTCGGATCTTTGCTCTCAAACCAAAATTCCGATTAACTATCTTCATGAATCTTGCGGAGAATTCCATCTAGATGAACATATCAAGATTTCATATCTTGATTCACAACGGAGAGTCCTAGATATGAGAGAAATGCTAAAAAATTTACCTTATGGATTCCAGTTTTCTTGACGGAAAAATGGAGCTCCGATCACCAAAATCCTCTCCTATCTTCAAAGGAGTCCTTGAAGACGACGTCCACAGAGGTCCGGTGAGATTTCCAACGACGAGTTTCTTGATCTCACTCCCAAACTTTCTCTCTCTACGTCTTTCTTTGTTTTAGGTATTCTACTATGGCTTCTCATGAGCACAGTAAGTAGGTATGTATGTACGTACGTATGTATGTATATTCATTTCCTTTTATTTTCTTTTTTCTTCCTTTCCTTGGGTGCTCATCTCAGTTCCCAACAACACAATCCATGCATCCTGATGTCATCTCATGTCTCGTGACAACTTAGCCATTTTGGCTTGCTCAAACACATATGTTAGAAACTAACCTATGTGTCTACCATCTCATTGGAACATCTCAAACATCCATTTATCCGGGTTCTCATCGGGCATTGGACTTTTTTGTGCCTATGCTAGACCATTTACGAAATTCATTCTAGATGCAGGTGAATAATTCAACCTCTGACATACTAGCTGGGGTGCAATACTGGCACAGTCGTGCTGTTCAATACTATCCTTAAAAGACCATTTTCAAAAGAAGACGCTTGTCCCACGACGCTCGCCCACGTTGTGACACACATACGTGCCACATGATAACTTGCTTAGGCCACAAGAACTAGGGGTGGTGGAGAGATGACCCAGGCCTCCTTCTATAGTATTTTGAGGCATTTCCAATCCTTCTCGAGTAGACATCATTTTGGCAAGCGGACAAACGGCCCCGTGCATAGTCTGTCAATTTTGATACCAAATTTGGTGAGCTTTCATCTTTCATATAGACGAACTTGATTCTAAAGTCGCATGTCGAAAGTCATATTGAAACCTTGACTTCTGAGGTTATGACTCGAGGTTTGACACTCGTGTCACCTCGTTCTCTCAAACCTTGTGTATGCCTCGACTTAGCTTGGCTGCACACTCTTGGTGTGTTGGATGATGCATCGTTCTCCTTGGTTGCATCATGACACTTCTCAATCTTGGCCTTTACGTAACAGGATGGGTGCCACATGAGGGCCGCCCCTTGTCTGTCTTGCATGTGGGGTCACAACCTACTTTTTCTCAATGAGGTTGTGAAGCTCTCCCCCATTTAGCCTAGTCATCGTACTCGATGACTTTCTTGAGGGTACAATTATTTCATCGATTGTGACATTCTCCCCAATTTAATCTCAGCATCATCCCGATGACAACTCGAATATCGGACTAGCTGCTTGTTTGACCCACTGTCGAATATTCGAATATCAGAATGAATATGGAAGCTTGCACATTACTTATGGGGTATCCCACTGTCGAACCTTCTCTAAGTCTCTGAGACTCGCAACATAAGCACGACAAAACACAACTTGCCCAATGGTTGTGGACTATCCCTTTATGGACCTAACTTCACCCACTTTTCGGATTCTGTAGGAACTCACTAGAAAACCATGAAAAAAACTAGCCTCGACATTCCTCGCCTGAGCTAGGGGGAGAGCACCCTAGACGCCTAGAGATCTGTAACACAACATTCTCTCGTCATGGCCACATATCTTTTTGGAAGCAAGGCTTAAAAGCTTGTAACATAGTCCTGTGTTGACACTGCACTTCAGCCAACTTATCAACTTGTCACTTTCACGTGGCAAACGCTGCACTAAAACTTTTCTTGTCTTGCCGCAACTTTTTTTATACTGTGTCACCCATGTCCAGTCTGATGCTCTCTTCTCAAGCGAATGCTGGTCTTGATACTCTTGTGAAGCCAACCACCTTAGGCACTAGGTGTGTAACGACCCAAAATTTTTTACTTAATTTAAGGTCGCTACTATATACGTATCATAAACATTGAATGCGGCAGACTTCATTTAAATTCCATAAAACATATCATTTATCTTAAACACAGTCATGGACTTACGTGTTTCAAAAACATCTTTAAACCGACACAACAAAAGACTAAATAAAATAAATAAGCGTATAAGTTAAAAACATCCTATTCTAGCCTAAGTCTAAGAAAATAAATACCACTATCCTGCGCATGTGTCATGGTCTCGAGTTGCGATGCCGTCGTCAACCGTACAAGAATGCCTTGCCTTAACCTAAAAAATGTAGTAGCACATGACTTGAGTATTTAAAGAAATACTCAGTAAGTGACCCACTATTAGGGGTTAAATGCAAGAACATGCGAATGCAATAACGGGACCTATCCTTTTAATCTATTTCCCTACGATACTATCCTAACGGGTAATTTGGACGTGTATCATATACTCTACACACAGCCCATACATGCGAGTATGGGCTCACCAGTCAGTTTGCACACCGCTGGGCCACTTTCCTTGTCGGACGAGCATACTCTGGGAGCTCCTTAGGCCGGACACCCGTTAAAACTAGTAACCGTCACACTAGCGCTATGCAAAACATAACGATCGTTGTCCTGCCATTGGATGTACGCGTCCGTACCCTCGTGATGGAATAGGGATATGCCCCTAAATGCATGAGCACACATAATGCATGAGGTCCCCAACATTTCTACTTTTATCATTATGAATATAACCTCGCTATCATCTTTCATGCTTAACATGTCATTTCTCATTTTTCAGTCTACCTATCATACATAATCCTAACGGGGTTATATTTCATTTCATTTATCGTGATATCATGTCACTCATAACATGTTGTATACATACAATTTAGAAAACATAACATAACTCTCCATGCTTTTAACATGTCGTTTCATAACGTGCAATTCATACAACAATTACCTCAATGATCACACAAAACAATCTAAAAATAACATATCACATCACAATATATCGTATCATAAACATGTCATATCGTAAACACTTCGTGGTCATATCGTTCCCTAACTTATCATAGCCTTAACGTTCTTATACCTATCACAGTCATATCGCTATGTGAACGTACCTTAGTCATATCATCACAGGAACGTATCCTAATGCTATCGTTCTATCAATCTATCACAAACCTATCCCTTTCTACCCATATCCTACCCATATTCTTTCATCAATCTCTCCTATCCATAGCACTCCGGTATGTAACCTAACCTTAACGTTTCATGAACGTATCTTACTCCTATCGTTAAATTTTGTTTTGTGCATCCTTCTCGTATCTTATCTCAAACATATCCTTGAACACATCGTACCACAATTATTATCATTCAATTCACATATTATAACATAACATACATAATATAAGCATACCGATTCACAGATAATTCACACATATCAGTATATATGACACGTGCAGAACCATAGGCACGTGTCAACATCAAATATAACCATGCAGTAAGGTCACTTAGCTTATGGTTTTTAATTCGTGATTTTTTTTTTTTTTCCTATACTTACTCTATTGCCTTTTAATTTTGTTGTCATGTATTCCAAATTTCTAGTGGACTCTGTTTCCAAATCTTTCCTTATCTTAGTGTTTCTTTTGTTAACAAATTTTCTTGGTCATTCTATTTTTAATCTATTCATTTGGCTACTGATATAAATTTAATATAATATTACTAGTAGTGATTTACTAGAATTGGTATAAATGATTGACATTTAGTTTCTAACTCAAACTAAATCATTGCAATAATTTAATGAAGATTTAACTATAATTTACTATGATTTCTAAAAAAAAAAAAAAATAGGATAAAAGAAAATGTAATTTAATATATATCTTATTGATGAGATCTATCTTCACGTAAATATAGGGTGAATCTAACTCGGTAAAAGGCCATTCTCATTTTTTTTCTCAAGTAAATCTCACCATGGTAGGAAAAAGTTTTTTTATTATTTTTGTTTATTTATTTATTTATTTTTAACTTTTTTATAATTATTTTTATTTCTTTATTTGTTTATTTATTTCATTATTTATGACATAGAGTATATATATATATATATATATATATATATATATATATATATATATATATATATATATATATGTGGCTCAAGGAACATGTGTTCGCTTACTGGAGCACTTCTTCAAAGTGAGCAACCCATTCTCTTATGCTCTCCCCCATTTGACACAGCTGCCTCTCTTGCAGCGATGTCGTTTACCCATATGGACTTGCATTGTACACATTTGACACTCGATTAGCGCATGTCTCATCTAACCCTCGACTTCTTTGTTTGCCGTCATTGACATTATTCCTTTAATGCGAATGACTCTTTTAAAATCACCGACCTGGTACACCTTCTAATTCACTCTCTGTCCATTTGAACTCTCAAGCCCTCGACAAATGAGCTTAGTTCGTGCTTCATTGACGGGCTAAAACTCCTCCTCAAGGAGTCTAGCTTTTGACCCATAAAGTAAAGTCTTCATTTGACCCTTGGACTTTTTTGTCTTATCCGAGCCACACAAGGCCATATCCAACATCAACCTTCATGTTAGATAAAAAGTTATGATTTTTCTTTATTTAGGTTATTCACACATTTTTAACTTAGTTGATTTTTGTTTTTAGGTTATCTGAATTAACGCGCTTACATATATAATGGGAGAGTACAAATAATAATAATTTGTATAATATTCTATTCTCTATAATTTCTCACATCTTCCATTTTCTTTTCTGTGTTACCACCTTGTTTTTCTTCTCTATGTATTTTTTTTTTTTCTTTCCTCCAGATGATTATGCAATTATAAAGCAATTTTCAATCGTTTATTGTCTTTTATGATTATCCAATTAACAGAAGTCATTTTCAATCTATTTTGTTTTCTTCACTTCCCTACAATGACTATCCAATTCTTATAAGCCATTTTTAATCGATTCTAAATCAATCAATTATGATTTTTTTTGTTTCCTAACAATGACGATCCAATTTACCTGCAATTGACAGAAGTCATTTTCAATCTGATTTTATGTCAAATATCTAAAATCTAAATAATTGCAAAAGTTAAAAAGAAAAAGATATCTAACTTAAAGATAACTTTTCTATTTATTTGCAAAATATAAAGAACAATAGATATGGCGTATGTCAATTGCATTATGACGACGATGTATGATGTTATTTCTTAATATGACAGTATTTTCCATATTAAGTTGAGGTGCATGTTGTGAATGTCATATTGCATTATGTCGATGATTCGGCCTAAGACACAACCCACAAAATGTTCTATATGATGTCAGGATGTTAAGATGGAAAGCTAATGCACATGTACTACTAATGGTAATATAAAGATAAAAACTAAGGTTGTGTCATAAAGACGTTTAAAGACGAGAAACTATAGGGAACTCATGCATTTCTGTATGTACATAAGCATCGGGACACTTCCAACTTTTTATGATGATGAGTACGAACACGTACGCTACAATGATGAGTACGGACGCGAACGCTACAATAATGATGGTGATCATGTTGAGCATGACACTAAGGAGTCTACTAACTTCCAGATGTCGCTACGAACAACTAGCTCGAATATGATGGATCTAGGTGGTTCAGATGTCGTTACGGAGCTCGAATATGATAGGTCTAGGTGGTGCGAACCCCATCATAGAACAACCTTTGCAAGTTCATGCAAGCACTTAAATAAGTCTTCATATGTATAGACATAAACAATTGAGAAATAGGTAAAATTTTATAGGGTAACTTCCACTAAATCGACGCATAGCGACGGAGGGAGTGGCATTTGCTCTCCATTTCTGCATCAACAAGCAAAATTCAACACATACCCACAAAATAATCTCTGCAAAATCTCTCCAACTTCCCGATCATGGATCCGAACGAGGTAAATTTACTCTCTCCAACTTTTAAGGCCTTCCCCCATCTTTATTTTCTCATCTTTACGTGTTTAGTAATGTTGTTGATCTTCTGGGAACGGCATTTCCCCCTCTCCCTGCGCTTGTTGCTAGATCCAATCTTAAATTTTCGCCTGGGGCTACAATGGTGCCTACTTTTTTTTGTTTGTGATTTGATTGAAAGAACCGAAGTAAATGAAAATCCGCGATTCATGTAAGATCTGAGCTAACGACGGGAAAATTATGGAGGATTTTCAAATTAGATTGGTTGAATTTCAACTGGTTTCGATTTCAGATTGCTTGGGTGAATAAAATGAACTTAGGGTTCCATTGGCCTTCTAGATTTGGAATGTTTTTACAGTCATTACTACCACCGTTTTAACTCATACGATCCCTCTAATGCGTACAGCCGCCTGCGGAAAATTATGCGAATCCGAGGACTTGTCTCTTTCATGTTCTTTTTAAGGTATGTTCATATAATGATGATGATAAATGAGTTCATTCTTGAGTGATCTCTGGGGTTTATATGGTTGTTTTGCACAGGCTGGAGCACTGGCTTTTTACATTCTTTCCTCTCTGTTTTTCAATAGCTTTGTTATCATCTTCGTGGTGACTGTTTTTCTGGCTGCTCTCGATTTCTGGGTTGTGAAGAATGTGAGTGGGCGTATTTTGGTTGGTTTGAGATGGTGGAATGAAATAGACGATATGGGTGAGAGTGTGTGGAAATTTGAAAGCCTGGATCAAGAGGTGAGTGCTTAGTTTTTACATCTTCACCACTTGCTTCGCATTTATGTTACCAGGACAGCATTTTAATGTTTATTTCTCGCTTCTAATGCACATGGATCCTTGATTATACCTCAGTCATTGGCTCGGATGAACAAAAAAGATTCCTGGCTGTTCTGGTGGACCTTGTATCTTACAGTAAGAAAATGTTATGATCCCAAATATTTTGATAATTGGCCTGGTAAAGTCTTGTTTGCATGATTAAATGATTATGATCTTCAATGTTCAGGCCGTGGCATGGACTGTGCTGGGAATATTCTCGTTGATAAAATTGCAAGCAGATTATCTCCTTGTTGTAGGAGTTTGTTTGACTTTGAGCATTGCAAACATTATTGGTTTTACAAAATGCCGTAAAGGTAAGCAAGCAAGCCAATAAGTTCTTTTAGTGTTCATACATCATTTCAATCATTGTTTGAAGATCATTGATATCTATTGTAGTGTTTGTATACCAAGCAGCATGGCAGGATATGAGAAGATAGATATCTGTTTCCTTCGTTTATAAACTTGTAGTGTAGCCCTTGGACACATACACATGCATATCGCCACAAATAGCTCATATACATATATATATTGTGATATCCTACATTGGTTAGGGAGGAGAACGAAACACCCTTATAAAGGGTGTGGAAACCTTTCCTAGTTCCCTAGTTCCCTAGCATACGCGTTTTAAAGTCTTGTAAGGAAGCCCAAAAGGAAAAGTCTAAAGAGGACCATATCTGCTAGTGGTGGGCTTGGACTGTTACATATATTATAGTCCCGTTGTTGTTGTTGTTGTTTGGTTTGTTCAAGAACAAAGTAGAAGAAGTAGAATGGAGGGATTATCTGAAAGTTACCGAAGCTTTGTTCTAAGATTGATATAATGTTTGTGATTGTTGTATCAGATGCGAAGAAGCAGTTTCAGCGATTTGCAACACAGACCATTGCTTCCCAGTTCTCCTCTACATTACAATCAGCTTTTAGCGTTGTTTGATGTAAATGTTCATATTATTTTAGGCATTATTATTGCCTTGGATTTTGGGCTTCCTTCTCAACTGTTTTCTTTTTGGATACGAATATTTAAAAGATTGAATAATAATGAGTTGTTGTATTCTGAAAATCCAATGAAATGAATCTTCTTTTTGGTATACATACCCATATGTCCAATTCAATCTTACGGTTTCCATTCGATAGTTCGGATTCTTGAATCATATGAACACACATCGACAACCGTTAATATATACACAAAAACCATTTATTTACACTTTTTTTTTTTAATTAATAGGGACATTTTTAAAACGTGGTACTAACCGATAAGAGTATTAATTTTTAAATTTGATATTTTAAAAAAGTTAATTAAAAACTAAGTTCTTAGAAATCTTTGGGGGGGAAAAACCTATAAATTTCTTGAAGCTTGAAAAAGGCCATTGGGGCGTTACAATGCTCTTAAAAAATTTGAACTGAAAGCTGCGGGGTTTGATCAGAAGCAACACAGGGATGAGCGCCAACAAACTGGCATCCTCCACTCGTTTCCACCCAATCCCATTGATAGTAAGAAACTCTCTCCAATGGATTAACAACTCCACCACTTTACAATCAACCCCACCTTTCACACCAAAATCGCCATCCATTTGGGCTACAAATCTCATCAAATCATACTTCGACAAGGGCCTATCCAAACACGCTCGTAACCTGTTCGATGAAATGCCTGAAAGAGATGTGGTTGCCTGGACTGCTATGATTGTTGGCTTTACTTCTTGCAATGACTATACTCAATCATGGGCTGTGTTCTGTGAGATGCTTAGGAGTCATATTCACCCAAATGCCTTCACTCTGTCTAGTGTTCTCAAGGCTTGCAAGGGCATGAAGGCTCTTTCATGTGGGACTTCGGCTCATAGTTTGGCCACGAAACATGGTATTGACGGGTCGATGTATGTCCAGAATGCACTCTTGGATATGTATGCTACTTGCTGTGCTACCATGGATGATGCTTTGACTGTGTTTAATGATATACCTCTCAAGACTGCTGTGTCTTGGACTACCTTGATTGCAGGGTTCACTCACAGAGGTGATGGCTACAGCGGCCTTCAAGTTTTCAGGCAAATGTTACTGGTAACTATAACCTTAACCATTTTATACTTTTTCCACCACTCTATTTCATCGTTCATATGATAGTTAATGACAAGAACTTATTAAGTACAAAATTGAAAGATTAGAGACCTATCAGATATGCAATATTGAATTTTTTTGACGAACAGGATAATGTTGAACCAAACTCGTTTAGCTTTTCCATCGCGGTTAGAGCTTGTGCTTCAATCGGCTCGTATGCATATGGAAAACAAATACATGCAGCAGTCACCAAATATGGCCTCCATTCTGATATTCCAGTATTGAATTCAATACTCGACATGTATTGCAGGTGTAACTGTTTATGTGATGCAAAAAGATGTTTTGGTGAAATGACTGAAAGGAATTTGATTACATGGAACACCTTGATAGCAGGGTATGAAAGATCAGATTCCAGCGAGTCTTTAAGTTTATTTTCGCAAATGGGGTCTGAAGGCTATGAACCAAATTGTTTTACATTCACAAGTATTACAGCAGCTTGTGCCAATTTAGCAGTCTTAGGGTGTGGACAACAGGTTCATGGTGGAATCATTCGTAGAGGATTTGACAATAGTGTAGCTTTGGTGAATGCACTTATCGACATGTATGCGAAGTGCGGGAACATAAATGATTCACACAAACTCTTCTGTGATATGCCTCGTAGAGACTTAGTGTCCTGGACTACCATGATGATTGGCTATGGATCACACGGATATGGAAAAGAGGTCATTAAGTTGTTCGATGAAATGGTTCGAAGTGGAATTCAACCTGATCGGATCGTGTTCATGGCGGTCCTAAGTGCTTGCAGCCATGCGGGACTTGTGAACAAGGGTCTAAGTTATTTCAGATCAATGGTGGAGGATTACAATCTTAACCCTGATCACGAGATCTATGGGTGTGTCGTGGACTTGCTTGGGCGTGCTGGGAGAGTCGAGGAAGCTTTTCAACTAGTCGAGAGTATGCCATTTGAACCCGACGAGTCGGTTTGGGGTGCCCTGTTGGGAGCATGTAAAGCATATGAGCTTTCAAATCTAGGAAAGTTGGCAGCTCAGAGAGTATTGGATACAAGGCCGAATATGGCAGGGACTTACCTGCTGTTGTCCAATATATATGCAGCTGAAGGCAAATGGGGTGAGTTTGCGAAAATGAGGAAGCTGATGAAAGGGATGGACAACAAGAAAGAAGTGGGAAAGAGTTGGATTGAAATTAGAAATGAAGTTTATAGTTTTGTGGTTGGAGATAAGATGGGGCCTCACATAGAGTGCGTGCATAAAGTTCTTAAACTACTTATTTGGCATATGAAGGATGATGGGGATGTCACAGATTTAGATTCACAACATGAATCATAGACCACATGAATATCAATATTTTCCAAAAACGGCGTCGAAGGTGCTCGAAACAAGAAATGCTGGGGCGATCTTCTTTTATGCTGATGCCACCTTGCCTTCCGCAAAGAAATGCTCAAAGGTACGAATGTCTTTCATATACTACGTACGTATCTACTGTTGATCGAAATATGTCGAAACAAATAACTGAAGTGGAAGAACAACTTGAAGGGAGAGAGGTTTTTGAAGAGGAACCTTAAGCACTTATGCTTGTTAATTCTCTTTGTTGTTGCGAAAATAGCATACATCTCATGAGTATTTATAGCGGAGAAATCCAATCGATCTCCTAAACTTTCTCCTCAAGTTAAGCAACTAAACCCGGTGTCTCTCACAATCCCACGTTGTTCCATGTGTTTCAAGGGCAAGAGCCCATTTGGAAGCCCTATTTCATCTCCATGGTACACTTCATCTGCTTTGCCTTTGATTTCCTGTGTCACAACAGACATTTTTCTCTTTATCATTTGCTTCTGAATCAGCAAGGCAGGGAAAATGATGTAGGATTCATATAGTCCATTGGTTTCTCTTTTGCCCTTCATTTTGTCTGGAATTACACGAATGCCATTGGGAAGAGTAAACAACATGAACAAGCAAGAGCTAGAGAATTCACAAGTTTAGTGTGGTATTGACACTGGCCCACATGCAGGCAGTTGAGAGGAAGAAATAGTATCCTTTCAAGGGAAGGAGGGATGATAGCCAATGAATTTGTGACACGTCAGATATACATACTAAACTGAGGCAATTAAAATTAGTTAATCATTTGTGCATGCAAAATTATTAAAGTTTTGAACTTTTGAATTAATTTAGGTCTTTTGTTTCAAATAATTGCTTATTATGAAACGAAGGGTTTAGATTTTTTTTTTTTTTTTGAGATGTCTATACATAAAAACTTCAAATTGAAGATCGGAATCGATTCACTTGTGATAGCTTAAGACTTTAATTTGTAGAATCATATAACAATTCCCTTGTGATAGCTTAAGACTTTAATTTGTAGAATCATAAGATTGTTATATGTTAGATTGTATTTTGTGTTGTATGATACCATTAGTATGTTTGAAAATTGAGTTACATGATTGACAAATATTGTAAGAAAATTGAATATTGATGTCACGAGTAAGGAGAAGAAAAGGAATAGAAAGAGGCTAGTAAGAGAAGGGGAAACAGATGGTAGAGACATGATCGGAAGTTGAGCAAATGTGGGAGCTCCCCAAGAGGTCAAGTCGATCCAAGGGCACCTATTGGGTCAAGCTCCCTGTCAGACTAGAAGAGAAAGTTCGATCCGATGAGATATTTGTAGCACCTGAAATTTTAAGAAAATAAATAAAAGATATTTTTTCAAACAAAAAAAAAAAAAAGAAAAAAGAAAAAAAGGGAGGGAAGGAAGGAAGGAAAGCAGAATAGCACGCACACAAGTTAGAGAAGATGACCCTAACTAGTCCTCTAACAAGCAAGCCAATTAGTAGGTTACTTCTTTACATTAGAGCTTTGGAGACTTTACCAGACCTGTTAGAGTCAAGCCTCAACTTTCATAATGTGAGTTTCCTTCTCCCCTCAGCTTGATAACTTCTATCTACATCAAGATCTAACCCTGCTCTCTAGTGATCTTCGCCCATTCCATGGCACCTGCATGAAAAGAAAGATCGGCAAATAGCGTACCAATCAGATCCGCCTCTCTAATTCACTTGGAAAAAGACAGACCAAGCAGACAATACTGTCAACGGTTAGTTTTTTAACCTTCTCTTTAACAAATTTGAAGCTAGCCACTTTCACGAGTTTTATTCTTTTGACTTAATGTACGACGTATTGAGAAATTTTTGAGAAATTTGGACTATCCTCGAAGACCAGAAACAAGCTCGAGGAGTCTACATTAATGTAAGTAACCGCATGGAACAAGTTTCTAAGAAATGCTTGTAGAAGTCAATTTGGAATGAGTGCAAATGATTTAGACCATACTTGGGGAAAATATTATATTTATTGTATTTAATATTTAATATGTTAGATATATTATATAAAATTATTTGTTTAAAATTTAAATTAAATTTAAATTAAATATATATTTTGATATTTATGATATTTAAATATGATATAAAGAAGACTATATCATAATATATTAAATATTTAAATATATTATTTAGCAAAGATTTTACGAAAATTTCTACCAGCTTCATATGACTCTTGGTTTTCTTTAAAACTCTACTTCTTCAATTCCTTCGGTGATTATCTTTCTAGAGGCTATCAAGGAGATCTTGTTAAAGAACTTTTACATCGTTGGAATATATCAAGAAGGCTTGGAAGCTACAATTTCCATTCTTAATAAAATCAAATTGGTTCTCAATGTGTCCACTTTAAGAATGAAGAGACTATCTCCAAGATTAGATCTTATCTCATGTTTTTAGGATACCCGAGACTAGCTCCTTGAAGCTAATCCAATCTTTGAGTGGACTCAGGTCTAGATCTTTAATTATCATTGACGATTTTGGGGTGCACGGTCTACTGAAAACATATTGATCTAGGTCAAAATCACTCTAGCTCTAGCATCATAATCTTGACTCAGATAGTTCATGCATGCTTGTTAGGAAGATATTCCTATCAATCACTTGATGCAGCTAGGTGGCTTAACGCGAACTTTTGCCTCCAAGGTATTCTATTCTATTTTAACTCATTGGTCATCTCTAGGTGCTAAGGAGGTCTATTGGGTTCCTAAGGTAGCTAGGTGACTTAAAGCAAACTTTTGACTTCAAGGTACTCTGTTCTAATTCCTTGAGTCTTCTTAGTCTGGGAGCACTAGAGTCAAGACCCTCTGACAGCCGCTCACGATCTTAAGGTGCTTAGTCTATTAGAGGTGTCCTGACCTAGATCATCATCTAGACATCTTGACTCTACACATTAGTCCTTGCTCTGTGCAGATAAACACGGTCTACAAGGAGAACTTGCAATCAATCACCTGGAGCTAAACATACTATATCATGCATTCATACAAGTTCAACGGCGAGATAACATCTATCAATCGCCCAGAGCACACATTACAATATCTCCTGCTCCATTCTAACATGGAAAAAAATATTAAAATTAACATGCATCTTAAATTCTCATCTTAGGGGCATTTCGATAAATATGTATAACATACCAGCATTTTTCATCTAAAATGCCCTTATGAAGTCCTAAACATGCATATTCTAACCACCTAGTAAAATATGCTGGCATACTAACAAATCCTAGCTATTCCTAGAAGTATTACTTGAGAAAAATTCAAATGGCTAATTATATTGGTGATGTGTGCCTTCTCGAACTAACTTTTGGCATGTTATGAGCTCCAAATTTTATGAGGTTTGGCTGGAAGGCTCTAATTATGTAACGACCCGAAATTTTCTACTTAATTTAAGGTCGCTACCGTATAGTACCATCAACATTGAATACGGAAGACTTCATTTAAATTCCATAAAACATCACCTTATCTTAAAACACAGCCATGGACTTACGTATTTCGAAAACATCTTTAAAATGACACAACAAAAGACTAAATAAAATAAATGAGAGTTTAAATTAAAAACATCTTATTCTAGCTTAAGTCTAAGAAAATAAATACCACTATCCTATGCATATGCCATGGTCTCGAATTGCGATGCCGACGTCAGCCGTACAAGAATGCCTTGCCTTAACCTGAAAAATGTAGTAGCACATGGCTTGAGTATTTAAAGAAATACTTACTAAGTGACCCCACTATTGGGGTTAAATGCAACAATCACATGCAATGAAATGATGGGACCTATCTTTCGTTTCGTTTCGTTTCGTTTTCCCTACGGTGCTGTCCTAACAGGTAATCGTGGACGTGTATCATATACTCTACACACAGCCCATACGTGCGAGTATGGGCTCACCAGCTAGTTCGCACACCGCTGGGCCACTTTCCTTATCTGGTGGGCATACTCTGGGAGCCCCTTATGCCGGGACCCGTTAGAACTAGTAACCGTCACGGCAGCGCTATGCAAAGCATAACGATCGTTGTCCTGCCATTGAATGTACGCGTCCGTACCCTTGTGATGGGATAGGGGTATCCCCCCTAATGCATGAACACACATAATGCATGAGGTCCCCACTACTTCTACAATTTCATTATCCTTTAATACAACCCCGCTAGCATTAAGTACATATCATATCATTTTTCATATCGTTTCAGATATCGTTCATCATTCATATCATATCGTTTCTCATTCTTCCGTTATCAAATCATACATAATTCTAACGGGATTATATTTCATGTCATTTATCGTAATTCCATGTCATTCATATCATGTTGTATACACACAATTTAAGAGACCTAACATAACGTTCTATGCTTTTAACATAACATTTCATCATATACACATCATACCATGACATATTGCATCACAATGTATCATATCATAAACAAGTAATAACGTAAACACTTCATAGTCATATCATTCTCTAACTTATCATAGCCTTAACGTTCTTATACCTATCACAGACATATTATTACGTGAACGTACCTTAGTCATATCATCACAAGAACTTAACCTAACGCTATCGTTCTATCAATCTATCACAAACCTATCCCTTTCTACCCGTAACCTAACCGTATTTTTCCATCAATCTCTCTTATCCATATCACTCCGGTAAGTAACCTAACCTTAACGTTTCGTGAACGTATTTTACTCCTATTGTTACATTTCGTTTTTTTTTTTTTTTTTTGCATCCTTCTTGTATCCTATCTCAAACATATTCTTATTCACATCGTACAGTAACTATTATCATACAATTCACATATTATAGCATATACATAACATATAGGAAGCATATCGATACACAGACAATTCACACATATCAATATATATGACACGTGCAGAACCACAAGGCACGTGTCAACATCAAAATATAACCATGTCGATAGTAAGGTCACTTACCTGGTTAGCTTAGGCAGATGTTCTGTCGTTATCCTTAATGAAAGTCCATTGAAATCCAAGTCAACCTATGTGAGCCTATGACATCAGTTTCAAGTTTGAACTCTATAAAATTATTGCCATGGTTAAATTCTGATATTTACTGTTTTATTTTTTAAAAATTATATTCAACAAATCTTTTCTCAATCTTCCCTCTTCTTCTGTAATTATTTTGGAGATATTATACGCCAATTTTTTAATCTATCCTTACTTCTAAATCTTCCCTTTTTTTTTCCTTTCTTTTCAGTTAACAATAGTCTAATTTCAATCTCTATTTCATTTTTTTTCTTATTTCCTCTGTCTTCGATTTAGTTAACAATTATATTCCTTCTGATTTAGTTAATCATTATATTTTTAGCTTTTAATTTAATCAAATTCATTTGGTTATATTCTTACTCTATAATTCATATAAAATTATTGACAACCTAAATTATTGTAACAATTCAGAGATCTAAAATATAATTAGTTGTGATTTCCTAAAATTCATACAAAATTCTTTTCCTTTAATCTCTAATTCAAAACTAAATAATTGTAACCAAATTAATATTACTTAATAAAATAAGAGGAATATTTAACATACGATTACTGACCCATATCTCCTCGACCGAACTAAATCTACTTAAACCTTTTTTTTTATTTTTTTTTTATTTTTTTATTTTTTTTAATTTGTTTTTATAGGAAGGAAGAAATTCTAGGTAAATCTGCAGGATTCCTAATTTGTTGCCAGATTTATTTTTAGGGAAAGAGTGGTGAGAGATTGAAGGAAGTGGAGGGATCCGTTACCAAATGTTTTTCTTTTTAATATATTTTTATTAGTAATTTATTTATTATTATTATTTTATTATTATTATTATTATTATTATTATTTTATTTTATTTTTTCCGGTTGTTACAAATTCAAGCCATAATGAGGTCAATATCGAAATCAGAGCGAAAAACAGTCGAACAAAGGTCAAAATCTATTCAAAATTGGTCTAAACTACATAACTTACTGTTCTTGATGATCGTAGAAACTCTAACTTCCAATCCTATCCTCTTCCGAGTTTCTTCATCAAAGTTCTACAAAATCCCCTAAAAAACAACATATTAAAATTTCAAAGCCTAATTCCTCAAATTTCTTGGATCTAGAGAAAAATCGAGAACAAAAATTCGAAAGTCATTCCTCTTGTTCTTCCTCGATTTTTTATGGATTTGAGTGATTCAAACACTTGGATTGGTTCTCCCAAAATCACCGAGTATTTCGTATTAAGGATCTTTGGCCAATTCCGACTCCAAGCCGTTTGGAATGGATATCAATTTCTCTCTTTTTCTCTCTTAAAATCCTAACTCATTTAAACCAAAACATCTCAATCATGCAACTAGAACTCAAGGAAATGGATTTCATTTATTGTTAGATCGTTACAAATTTGTGGATAATAAATTAGAGTAAGGGTATTTAGTTAATATAACTTTTTTATTTCATTAATGTTCTGGGCTAATTATAGTCATAAATTATGAAAATTACAATTTTTTAGAATGTCTTAGGCAAGGTTATGTAAGGACCCAGGAAAGAAAAAAAAAAATATATATATATATATATAATAAATAAATGAAAACGAGAAAACGAAAAAAAAAAAAAAAAAAAAAAAAAAAAAAAAAAAAAACCCATTCGCCGGAAAACCCGCGAGTTTTCCGGCCACCGCCGAGTTTCGCGGAACCCATGCGAAACGACGGCCACAGCACGCCCACCCTCAGCCCAGCATCTTCAGAACACCTGCAAAGGGAGAAAAGAGAGAAAATTTCGAGAGAGAGAGAGAGATTTCGGACAAACGTCGGCGAGTGTCCAGTTTCTCCGACGAGCCCTCAAACCACCCTCAAACCACCCTCAAACCGACACCAAACGACCTGTTACAACCGTAAGAGAGATCCCTAACGAAAGCACAATAACTCAGGGTGCGTTTTGTGTTATTTCGTAAGCGTCGTCGTCGGTAACCGAGGTCGGAAAGTTAGGTTTCTTAATCGATTCTTAGATTTATGGCTTTTAGGAGCTTTTAGGCCGCAAAACTCCCAAAAAGGAAATAAGGACGACGAACAAAAAGGAAAAGGGAAGGAAGATGACCAAAATCGGCAACGGAAACGCCGCGGGAAGGAGAGAGAAAGCTCGCCGGAAAATCGGCCAAAGTCGGGTAAGGAAGTTGAGATCCACGGATCCGGGTCAACCTGAACCCAGAACCCGGGAGAGCCAGCCCGTTCCTCCCTTGGCCTCTGCCTTCGGCCCAGCCCAACTACAGCGGCCCAAACCTCAAATCGGCCCAGAAGCTACGGTTCAGTTGAACCAACCCAGACTAGACCCACGGTCCAATTGAGCCGGCCTGCAAACCAAACACTTGCGGCCCAGCCCAGTAAGCCGAGGCCCAACGTTTAGTCTTGGCCCAGTAGCCTTCCACAGCCCGCGACCCGAACCACGACCCGAACCGGACTCCGACCCGCGCTTCGACCCGACACTACCGCCCGACGTGACTTTCTCTGCTGCTGCCACGTGTCACACAGCGGTGCGGCAGTCCTCGGCTCGGCTCGGCGCAAACGGCTCGGGCTCCCTCCGGTGACGCTCCGGCGGCTCCAGCGGCTGTTCGGCTCGGCTCACCTGTTTTCAGCCCGGTTTCCACTGTTTCGACCCTCCCGGATCTGTTTTCGGCCCCGATTAAGGTATCCGAGGCCGTTTTAGAGCCGTATTTCACATTTATTAAATTATAGGTAAATTAATTGTAAAATACTAACGGAAAGTGGTGAACGACGTGATAGGAAACAAACCCAGCGAAGTAGGAAGCAGCTCTCACGGAACGGGAGCTTACGTTTAGCTATTTAGGGAGTACTTCGGTCGAGGCCAACCAAGTGGCCTTACTATAGGATAGGCTAAATAAATTGTATGATGCTTGATGATATGTGCCAGTTTATACATATTTTGTTGAGTGACGCTTAATATGTTTGACGCACGTTGTGGCATTATGATGAGCATGATGATTGCATGATTTTTACCTTAATATGATGATGTTTTCCATATTGAGCATGCTAGATGATGATGAGTGCCATATTGCATCATGTCGTTAGATCGACGTAGGACACAACCCTAAGAGCATGAAAATGATATTAATATAAATATCCACGATATGCGTTACCTAGAGTAACAAAGAGATGAGACTAGAGGGTTGTGTCAGAAGAGACATTACGATGGATTTAGAGGGACCTCATGCATTTTGTATGTTCATAAGCATAGGGCTACTTCCCCTAGAGATGATGAGTGCGGACGCGCACCTTATGATGAGCGCGAATGCGCACAGGTGCGAAAGCACACAGATGAGGGTGTTCATGAGGCGCATGACACTATGGGGTTCCGCTGACCTCCGGACGTCGCTACAGATTAGCTTGACCAGAGGGTCCAGGGGGTGTGCGAGCGCCCTGGGGACTCACACTCGCACGTGTGAGTCGTGTGTAGGGAAGTACTATACATCCAATTTGTCCGAGACTGGAGGCCACCCCTAAGATGATTAGAGATAGGTCCCTATTCATGATTGCATGTGTTTGCATTAGCATGGCCCCTATAGTGGGGTCACTTATTGAGTATTTCTTCGAAATACTCAGGCCGTGTGCCATATTGTTTTTCAGGTAAAGGCAAGGCTCCCATGTACGGTTGACGGTGGCATCGTGATCAGAGACTATGGCGCGTGCATAGGATAGTTGCATATTTAAAATTCCTAGTCTTGGTTAGGATAGGGCGTTTGCATTTCATTCATTTATATTAATTAATTTGTAATCGTTTTATTTTGTCTTTTGAACTCCAACACGATGTTTGAAACACGTAAGTCCGGCAGTGTTTTCCAATGTTTTAATGTATTCTGAAGTTTTTAAATTTTTCCGCTAATAAAGATGAGCATGCTTAGATTTTTATTCTGCATTAGAGATGAGCATGAGACGTTAGTGGCGACTCTAGATATGTGGAAATTTAGGGTCGTTACAGGTTAAGAGTTTTCTTATATTATTTGCTAAATGATTCGAATCTCAAACAAGTGTTCTTGCCTTAGATAATTGATAAAGGTAATCTGAATCTTACTCATCATTTCCCATGAGCTGATTCCTTATAACTAATCATTTCCCTTTTCATTCTTTGTGTTCTTCTCTCCTTTTTTGGAGACTCTTACAAACTTCTCATTAAGAAATAGGGGTCGAATTGATCATTGATAAAGGTAATATGAATTTTACTCATCATTTCCCATGAGCTGATTCCTTATCACTAATCATATCCCTTTTCATTCTTTGTGTTCTTCTCTCGTTTTTTGGGGACTCTTACAAACTTCTCATTAAGAAATAGGGGTCGAATTGATCATTTTACCCCTTAGATTGACTTTGATCGTTTTTCCTAATTTTTATATTTTTATATTTTTCTTGAGTTTTTCCTAATTTTTATATTTTTATATTTTTCTTGAGTTTTTGTATACTTCAATATTTCTCTCTTTTACATCATCTTAAAATTTAGTCTATGTGTTCTTCAATAAAATTTTGGAAGTTTGAACTTAAAACGAAAAATCAGAAAATTAATTCTTGTCGGTGGACCTAATGCTTGTTGCATGTCATGAGCATGGATACTTCTCCAAACACGTCATGAGCATGGATACTTCTCCAAACACGTACTTAGATATGATACACACTCCTTTCTTTCTATTAGTTCTCAATAATGTGAGCATGCGCTAGCTCATAATTAAGTCTAGGGTTACATATACGAGCTCTCCTAATAAGTTCATATGCGCATGTGTGAACGATATAAAGAGAAATACTATGCACCCAATCCAACCAGAAAAGAAAATAGAGTCTAAGGAATAGTTACAAAAAAAATTAAGTCCTTACAAAAAAAATTAAGTCCCATCATGAACCATGATTACATCTTTCTAACCTTATCCGTGGAGTTATTTCCAAGTATTTTTAAATACTCAGACCACGTTTACTATTTATTTACTTCCGTAAAAGCTCAAGAGATCACTACTTTCATCTCCCCAGTGGAACAAGTGCACGACATCAAGAGATTGTACTTTCAAGAAAACATGGTAAACATGCATAAATTTCAAAATGTGTAAATCCTTCATCCTTTAAATCAATAAAACGTAAACTAGAAACTTGACAAGTTAGTAAAAAGTCAATGAACTGAACTATGAAGCAGAAGTAGCATTGCAATTCAAGAGTGTATCCACCAACCTTCCATGGGAAATCAAAGGTAATCAATCAATCCCTTGTATAATCAAAATACCTATTGTAAGTAATCACTCGATCTCACTCATGAATCCAATTAGAGAAAACGTTGAAGGAACGCTTTTATCTCATCAATGTAGGGAGATCGAGTAGGAATTATATGACCAGAGTCGTGTTCGATTATCACAGAACAACCTGCATCAAAACAAGAAGCAAGGTCTCTGCTCATTTTGTTCGCGATCTGCCTATCATTTCCCTTATCACTACCAAATATGTGAAGTGAGGGGCAGCTGATCACTCCATGCTCCAACTCCGGTATTTGAAGAGGAAACCCCGAACACAACACTGCAAATCGAACGTCTACCGCACCCTTTACACTCATTTTTCTCGAACAAACTGCAGCAGTCATTGCTGCTCCTTGTGAAAACCCCAAGATTCCATCAAATGGTCCTTTCTCAGAAAATACAGTCTTCAAATACGCCAATGATTCTTCAAATCCATCAGTTTGTTTCTGGTACTGGAGTGGATCAAATACGGCATCTGCAACTTCCCATTTTGTTTCACTCCTTTCACCTGTATTGTCTTCTGCTATTAACCAAGCAAACTTCTTCTTGCAATGCTCTACTGGTGGAGGACAATTTGGTTGCACCGAAGAAGTCACACAAGTTTCCCGGTCTCGGGGATGGTAAATAAACGATAACTCATGAGGTGCATCGACATACACAAACTCCACCATGGTTTTGAGTTTCTTGGCCAATGATGCCGTTCTTCCTTTAAAGCTTGAAGCATTCTGTCTAAATCCATGCAAACATAGGATTCTCAATTTTCTTGGTGACCTACAAACCTAAATAAGAGTTTCAGTAAAAACTAAATTAGAGGAAGAAGATAGATTGGACCTCCAACCTCTTAGGCTCAGAACAGCAGGGCAACCAAGTTCTTTTAAAGTTGGACTTTAAACTGCTAAATATCAGTAATATAATTTGATGGAAAACAAAACATGAACACCACATAGAGGATTTGTTGGTAAACACTTCATGGGATCCGAGTATTTTTGAGATCAAGGAGTCGAGGTGACGATATTAAGAATTAATACAGACCTTACCATTACTCCAAGGAAGTTGCTGGGAACCAATTTCGTGATCACTTTGCTGTGAAACTACTTCCAACTTTGTGCTCTGGAATTGTGAAATCGGCCCGCCATCCTTGCCGTTCTTCCGGCAGAGCTCACAAACATAAAGGGTGTTCTTCTTCTGAGCCGTGATAACAGGTAGCAGAAGCAGGATTGCACAAATCACAAGAAAGCTAAATGTGATCAGAAATAAGATGATAAGGAGATACGAAAAGTGAATCTTTGAATTCATGCTGTTGCTAAGAAATCATTAAATAATGGAACAGCAAGCCAGATATGATTGAGGGAAAAGAGATTACTATTATAGCAGACCTGGCAATTATCACACACCAAAACAAGCATTCGACAATATTTACACCGACAGCGAGAAGAATAATCATCAAAGGGATCTCCACAATTAAGGCAGGTTCCTATGATATCTTCCGTTGAGCTCCCAACTGATATCCTATAAGATATAACCACAGAAAAGAATAGTAAGAATATTTCAGCTCAAATAGAAACATCATTCATTTCTCCAGTTTCCCATGATGCTGCAGTCACCAATTCCTCTTAGAATATTTGATGATTTCAAAAGTTTCAAGAAATCTACTTTATGAACCAAATTATGTTCATAAAATTGTTTGGTCAATACTTGAATGAATATATATCATATTGGACGTCTTCATCTTTTGAATATTGTCTAAACTTATAGGATGCTGAGGGCGTCAGATATTTCACCTGTGATCAAACACAAAATTCTTTCCTGAAAAGAATCCACCATTGGGAAATTGTTCCAAATAACGTTGTATTCCACCATATAACTGCAATGAAAAGCACACCATCACCAATGTATAAATCACTCCGATACAAATAATGATTACACCATGAACTTGCCAAGACTGAGCTTAAATCCTTTTTTTTTTTTTTTTTCTTTTTTTGAGGAAACGAAACTTATGATTGATTAGTGAAAAGAGTTAAATGTTTAGAGATTAGATAAAAAAAAAGGAAATTAGCCTATCATTCATAAGGTAACATCCATACACCCGAAAGTAGGAAAAGTATGTCCATGAATATGTATGTGAAAGATATAAATCAAGAAAACCTTCATATGATCGCACCTGAAAGACATTCTGAAATTCAGATCCTTTTGACTTAATATATGCTGAAGCCATCTCACACCTGATTCCGCCAGTGCAATACCTATTAGATAGGGAGAGGATGAAACTTAGGCCATAACGTACTATTCTGAAACCTGCCACTTGAGCTACTATATAAGCCATTAACAAATCTAATCTATATGCACAAGCATTAACAAACAAGGCTAATACGAAGACGTGTTGTATAAGGACAAACTATGATACCTATTCAAATCTTAGACGCTTACGAATTGGAATGCACAGACACAAGCAATATCCAAATTTGATTAGAAACAGCTGGAAATTGTAGTTCTGACCTTGAAAATAAAAATGCAGTTTTGACTCGACAACACGCACATACTCGCATCCAATTATGCAGACAAAGGAATATAAGGGTCAAACCAAATTCCCAAAGTACCCATCATCCAAAAAAATCAACAGATAAACCACTGTAATAGGTGCTACAACTTTTGGAGATAGGTCATGAACAATAAGAAAAAGACATTATGATATGAAACTTAAAGTTCGAGATAGCTAACTGACATAAGAATTTGTTTCCCTCGCAACTTTTCAGAATTATCATCAATCCAACATGACAAATCACTATACTGCCTAATTTCTGGATCCAGTGTTTCAATGTTTGGTGTTTTGAACTTCCCAACTCTAGTCTCATATAAATTCCTTGCATCCAAAAGAACAACGTCTTTGCTATGTATCCGCTTCTTTACATCTGAAAGTAGCCCTGCAAAGCAGATGATGGTTAATCAAAAGAACTTTATATCCAATTACCTCTGCCCCTGCAATGCATATACTTATCAATGTTGTTATAAAGCAGAAGAGGAGAATTATCTAACCAGCAGTCTCGAGAACAGAATGAAATTCAGCAGCAGAGAGATGGGTTCCAGCTTCTGTAATTTCAGGTAACTTCAATAGAGGATTTGAACGAAGGGTGACCAACTCCTGTGAAATATGCAAGTTTCGACAATAAAGTTGCTTAAACTTGTCAGCAAAAAAATGCTCAAAATTGAAAGGAAGGTACATTTTTTTTACTTGGACAACTCGAACTGACAGAGAAGTGAATCCACATTCTCTCGCCACAACGTCATCCATGGGTTGGTGACACGATGCAAGTTTGAAATCAGTCCCATCAAACAAGCTATTCAACTTCATTACAGCAATATGACTCTTCAATGAGCATAACTTCCCACAAACCTAATTGGGCGATAGAAACAAGTTTAAATTGAAAATACCGAATCAGAGCAACGAAATGAGCAAATAGAGAAAAGGAAAAGGAATTAGGAAGTTAAAAGACACATACAGTAACGTTGACGCCCTGAGAAGCGAGGCGGACACGGCCGACAAGGCCGAGGGAGATGCAATTGGATTTGTAGAAGGAAACAAGGTCATCAAGGTCGGGAATTTGGGCGTATTTGTAGTACAAAAGGACGCCAAATTGGTGGTCATCGTCTTCGCCGTTGGCCATTGCAAGCGGCAGAGATCCGAGGAATTGTGAGGAGAAATCGGGACGGGCCCCCTCGACGTCGCCGGAAGAGGGCTTAGAGAGTAAGAAAACCCTGAGATTTTGGGACAGTCTAGGGCATTGGTTAAGCTCACGTCATTGCAGTAATTTTCTTTTTTAAAGTAATTAATTTTAATTAAATTGAATTTCATGTATTTTCGTTATTATATCTAATATAAATTATTTTAATATTTAATATATCAAATATAATAAATATATTTCTCATTTTTAAATACAAAGATAATGGTAGCTACAAAAACTATTTTCATCCATGCAATTCAAAGTCTAGAATGGTTCTCCCAAGGTCACCGGACAATTTCGACTCCAAATGGATTTTCGACTTTATACCCAATAACTCTCTAAAAAAATGTCTAAAAGCTCATCTTCTTTTCTCTCGGGTAATGGGTCAAAATGACCACTTTACCCCTTCGAGTTTGACTTGGACTAAAATATTCAAATTTTCACTATTTTCTTTTATATTTTTCTTGAGCTTCTGAATTTTTCTCTTCTATCTCATCTCTAAATCTTAATAAAATTTTGAAAAGTTTGAATTTAAAGAAAAGAATTGATATTTTAATTTCTCTTTGAGGCTTGGGTGTTACCGTTTGGGAGTCGAGTAGTACCTTGGATGTAACGATAGGAAAATTTAAAAAAATTAAAAAAAAAAAAGGGGGAGGAAAAACAAGAAAAAGAAACAAAAGGAAAGGTAGCAGATTTTGGGAGAGAAAAACCAGAAATGAGACTTCACTTCAAGCAGATTTAATCCAAATGAACGAGGAAAGAGATAAGAAAAGTTATGGTAAGTTAGATCTCTTATCTTAAGTTAGATATCTTTTTGTTTTATGTTTTGCAATTATTCAGATTTTAGAAATCAAAATTGATTGAAAATGGCTTTTATGAATTGCATCTCAATTGGATTGTTATTTTTAAGAAAGAGAAGAAAATCATCATTGATTGATGCATAGGCATTTTTACTCGAGAAAAATTATAAGTGATTGAAAATGGCTTATGTTAATGACAGTCATTTTTTAGGAAAGAGAAGAAAACAAAATAGATTGAAAATGAAATTATGCTAATTGGATAGTCATGTTAGGAAGGAGAGAAAACAAAATTGATTGGAAATTGCTTTATAATCGCCATCATTTGGAGGAAAAAAGAAAAAAAAAAATAAAGAGAGAAGAGAAACAAAGTGGTAGAATCGAGAGAGAAAGAAGAGGGAAGATATGAGAAATTATTATTATTTGTACCCAGATAATATACTATTATAACAAAACATAGTTGGATGGAATGATTCAGGTAGCATGAAATAATATTGACATATTTTCAAGGTAAGTTTTACGATCCAACAAAATTTAGAAACCATGAAAGCGTGGAATTCGATTTTTACTGAGACCGTTTTAGAGACGTATTTCACATTTATTGAATTATTGGTAAATTAATTGTGAAATACTAACGGAAGCTGGCGAACGGTGTGATAGGAAACAAACTCCAGCAACGTAGGAAGCAACTCTCACGGAACGGGAGCTTACGTTTAGCTAATTAGGGAGTACTTCGACCAAGGCCAACCAAGTAAGTGTGAATTATGATGATGTGTGAGTATGACGTTGTGTTGTGATGTCGGTTAAATGTACGCTATTTATGTTTCGATGTATGACGTACATGTTATATTTGATGCACTTAATGGCTTTTATGATGAGTATGACGTATGCATGACGATGTTATTAACATGATGATGTTTTCCATGTACAACATGCCTTATGATGTTGCTTGCCATATTGCATCACGTCGTTAGATCGACATAGGACACAACCCTAAAAGTATGAAATGATATTAATGTAAATATCCACGAGCACGTGTTACATAGTGTAACCAAGAGATGAGACTAGAGGGTTGTGTTAGAAGAGATGTATAATTGGACTTAGATGGACCTCATGCATATTGTATGTTCATAAGCATAGGGACTTAGATGGACCTCATGCATATTGTATGTTCATAAGCATAGGGCTACTTCCCCTAGAGATGATGAGTGCGGATGCACACCGTATGATGAGCGGTGTTCATGAGGTGCATGACACTATGGGGTTCCGCTGACCTCCGAACGTCACTACAGATTAGCTTGACCAGAGGGTCCAGGGGGTGTGCGAGCGCCTTGGAGATTCACACTCGCACGTGTGAGTCGTGTGTAGGGAAGTACTACACATCTAATTTGTCCGAGACTAGAGGCCACCCTTAAGATGATTAGAGATAGGTCCCTAAGTCATGATTGCATGTGTTTGCATTAGCATGGCCCCTATAGTGGGGTCAGTTACGAAATACTCACGCCGTGTGCCATATTGTTTTTCAGGTAAAAGCAAGGCGCCCATGTACAGTCGACGGCGACATCGTGATCAAAGACTGTGGCGCGTGAATAGGATAGTTGCATATAACTCTATTTTCTCTTTATTTTGAACTTCATCATGATGTTTGAAACACGTAAGTCCGGCAATGTTTTCTAATGTTTTAACGTATTTTGAAGTTTTAAATTTTTCCGCTAATAAAGGTGAGCATTCTTAGAGTTATATTATGCATTAGAGATGAGCATGAGACGTTAGTAGCGACTCTAGATATGTAAAAATTTAGGATCGTTACATTAGATACGTGTCACCAAGTCTCCTATGTAAACTAGTTAGGAAAGTATCTTAATTATGTTAGAAAACAACATCATCAATCTTTTGAAATATAACAATTATATTAAAAAAAATATATGCATAATTATGTTTAACCTATGGTGTTATTTTAATCTAAATAACACCAATCAATCAATTATTTTACAACATACAACACATGCATATTTTATTTGAAACACGCATATTTGGTTGAGAGTATATTTTATTTTAGTTGAAACACGTGTTATGTTAGTTGTTTTCCTAAGTTGATTGGAAGTATATTTTATTTTATTTTAAAAATTTTATTAGTAGTATATTTTCTAAGTATTTAGTTAATAGCATATTTTCTTCTATTTTTAGGAGTTATGGTAGGTTGTATCCTATTTAAAGTCGTGAACATTAATGAAAATAGCACTTTTGATTTCATTTTTGTTGCTCATTCTCAACATGATATCATAGCATCAAACTTGGTGTTCTTAAATATCAAAATTTTTTTGATGGCGAAATCACGAGCAGAGATTGTGGCACGTGTATAGGGTAAACTCATATTTAAATTCCTAGTTTTAAGTTAGAATATGTTGTTTTACATTTCATTGTTTTAAATTATTTTGTATTTGTTTGTATTTTCTCTAAATTTCAGTATTTCGTATTTAAACACGTACGACCATGACTGTGTTTTCCAGAGAAAAGTTGTTTTACGCCTTTTTCAAAGTTTACGCTATAAATGATGTTCATGTAAGAGTTATATTTCAGCATTATAGATGAGCATGAGACGTTAGTAACTACTCTGAGTATGTGGAAGTTTAGGGTCGTTACATATTCCATTGATAGGCAATGATCACAAAGAAATCAACCTCTCAAGACTAGTTTACTCGAGAAATTCCTTATCAAAGATTTAAGGAATTTAAAATATTTCCTAGGCATTGAATTTTCTTGATCTAGAAAATGAATTTTTATGTCTCAAAGGAAGTATGCTCTAGACATTTTTCAAGATACATGTATGACAGGAGCACGCCCATACAAATTTCCTATAGAGCAAAATTTGAAACTTTCTTTTAATTGAATGACCCAAGTAAACTTACTATTTATTTATTATTATTATTTTAACTATTTTTATAATTATGTTTATTCGTTTATTTCTTTATTTATTTTTGGACTATTACATTATATCCCTCTAAAAGAAACTTTCGTCCTCGAGTATACCCTAATTCGTATGAGTCATAAACATTTATTTGCATGCATAAAACTTTCATAAGCCTATCACTTTGTATTCATAAAATCTTTGATTCCTTATAAGGTTTTTGTTAGATAGTTAGGTATTTTAAATCTTAATTCATACTCCAAAAGGGTCTTTTGGTCATTTACCCCCAAATCTTGGTTTAATTCTTCGACATATTCCAATGGCCTTGTAACTTTGTGTAATCCCTTTACACCATGTCATAAGCCTCCTCATCAAATTTCATGTCATTTAAAGGTCACTTTGGTCATAAACTAGTGGTACGTAATTATAGAGTATTTTAGTCATTTTACACCTACATTTGGTTTAGCCCGTTATCATAACCTAATGGTCACCAAATTTCGTACATAACTTTATCATGCCATATTGAGTCTTCTTCTAAAATTTCATGGACAACATATGTAACGACCCTAAATTTCCACATACTCAGAGTCGCTGCTAACGTCTCATGCTCATCTATAATGCGGAAATATAACTCTTACATGAACATAATTGATAACGTAAACTTCAAAAAAGCGTTCAAAACAACTTCTTCTCTGGAAAATACAGTCATGGTCTTACGTGTTTAAATATGAAATACTGAAATTTAGAGAAAACAAAAACAAATACAAAATAATTTAAAACAATGAAATGCAAAACAACCTATTCTAACTTAAGACTAGAAATTTAAATATGAGTCTACCCTATGCACGTGCCACAGTCTCTGCTCGCGATGCCGCCGTCCTCCGTACAAGTGCGCCTTGCCTTTACCTGAAAAATGATGTGGCACACGGCCTGAGTATTTCAAAGAATACTCAGTAAGTGGCCCCACTATAGGGGGCTATGCAAATGCAAACACATGCAATCGTGATTTAGGGACCTATCTCTAATCATCTTAGGGGTGGCTTCCAGTCTCGGATAAATTGGATGTGTAGTACTTCCCTACACACGACTCACACGTGCGAGTGTGAATCCCCAGGGCGCTCGCACACCCCCTGGACCCTCTGGTCAAGCTAATCTGTAGCGACGTCTGGAGGTCAGCGGAACCCTATAGTGTCATGCACCTCATGAACACCCTCATCTGTGTGCTTTCGCACCTGTGCGCATTCGCGCTCATCGTACGGTGCGCGTCCGCACTCATCATCTCTAGGGGAAGTAGTCCTATGCTTATGAACATACAATATGCATGAGGTCCCTCTAAATCCATCATAATGTCTCTTCTGACACAACCCTCTAGTCTCATCTCTTTGTTACTCTAGGTAACACATACTCGTGGATATTTATATTAATATCATTTTCACGCTCTTAGGGTTGTGTCCTATGTCGATCTAACGACATGATGCAATATGGCACTCATCATCATATAGCATGCTCAATATGGAAAACGTCATCATATTAAGGTAAACGTCATGCAATCATCATACTCATCATATTGCCACAGAGTGCATCAAACATATCAAGTACGACATTCATCAAAATATATATATACTGAGCACATCATCAGGTATCATAACCCACACATCATCATAACTCATACATCATCAAAGTCATACATCATACATCATCATAACTCATATACCGCATTGTACGACATAGTTCATACATCATCGTAACTCATACAATTTTTAGCCTATCCTATAGTAAGACCACTTACCTGGTTGGCCTTAGCCGAAGTATTCCCTAATTTATTTAATGTAAGCTCCCGTTCCTCGAGAATTATACCAAATGTTGTCAAAGTTTGATTCCTATCGCATCGTTCGTCACCTTTTATTAGTATTTCACATTTTAATTAATAATTCAACCAACAGTGTAAAATATACGGCTCTAAACGGCCTCAATAAAAATCGAGTTCCATGTTTTCATTGTTGCTAAATTATATAGAATAATAAAACTTAAAACTTAAATTAAAGATATGTCAATATTATTAATATTTCAAGCGGCTTTGATAGTTCAACATTTAATGTTTATCCTATAGATACAAATATAATAATTTCTCATATCTTCCATTCTCATTCTCTCACTTTATGTTATATTTCAATTCTGTTTACAGTAGACCATCTGAATATTACTTTCAATTTTCAATTTTTTTTTTCTTTCTTAAAATTTCTCTCTTTTTTTTTTTTTTTTTTTTACTCTAATTCTTTTAAGCCGTTCAATTCTACCTCCCTATCTCATTATTTTTGTTCAATTCTACCTCCCTATCTCATTATTTTTGTTCAATTCTACCTCCCTATCTCATTATTTTAAGCAATTTAAATCTTTTTTTTTTTACTCTAATTCTTTTAAGCAGTTCAATTCTACCTCCTTATCTCATTCAATTCTACCTCCTTATCTCATTATTTTTGTTCAATTTTACCTCCCTATCTCATTATTTGAAGCAATTTAAATCTAACTCTTTTAATCAGTTTCTTAAATGAGTTTAATTCTAGAATTCTTTAGTAGTTTAATTCTACTCGCATATCTAAATCTAACTCTTTTAATCCGTTTTTTCGATGGATTCAATTCTATAATTTTTTTAATAGTTTCTTACCAAGAGTTTAATTCTACTCCCGTATCTAAATCTAAATCGTTTTAATTCTCTAAATCGATTAATTCTACTTAGCAGTTTATTTTATTCCCATATTTTTTTTTTTGTTGGCTTTTATATTTCCAAATCTAATCTTCTCCTCTTTCCATTTTCCCAATCTTCCCCTCTCTCTTTCTTTCCTTCTTTTTTATACCGTTTTCCAAATCTTTTTTTTATTTATTTATTTGAATATGTTTTCCAAATCTTCTTTTTCCCTATCTTCCTCTCTTTTCCAAATCTTTTTTATTTACTTATTTGAATATGTTTTTCAGATTTCTTTTTCCCTATCTTCTTCTCTTTCTTATCTATCTATTCTTTTTTTCAGACCAAACTCTTCATAGGATAGATAATTTCTAATTCAGAAACCGATAATTTCTAAAGTTCTAACTCAGATCTAAATAATTGCTAATATCCTTCATAAAAGGAAAAAGGTAAATCTGACTACTAACATTTCTAAATGACATCTTTCTTCCTTTATCTGCCTACCATCTCTCCATTATCTGCCTTCTTGATCTCTCCATTATTGTCTAACCATCTCTCAAATGACATCTTTCTTCCTTTATCTGCCTACCATCTCTCCATTATTCTTCTGATCTCTCCATTATTGTCTAACCATCTCTCCGTCATTATCTGCCGTTCCTTCCCGATCTCTCCATTATTGTATAACCATCTCTCCATTATATGCATTTTTTCCTCTAGAAAAATATTTGTGTTCCTCCCCAATCTCTCCATTATTGTATAACCATTATATGCATTTTTGTCCTCCAGACAAATATTTTCTTTCTATTTCTGTTTTTGATGAATTATTGATACCAAATGAAGGAGGTATTTTAGGGGATGGACGGGGAGATTAAAAGAGGTGGTCAGTTTTTTTTTCTTTTCTTTATTTTGTTATTTTTATTTTAATACACACACACACACACATATATATATATATATATATATATATATATATATATATATTAAACCTAACGGGGCGTTACAGAACTTTACCATGAGATTGGTGGGGAACCAAACCCTGGTGAGGGCGTCGTCCAATTTAACAAGGTAAAGGTTCTGAAGCCCAAGTCCTTCCGTGGGGTTTGAGATGACAAGACTCTAGAGAACTTTATCTTTGACTTCGAAAAGTACTTTCAAGCCACAAATATTGTGCAAAAATCACGGACAGCAACACTTTCTTTCAAATAATTTTCAATGCATTTTTCGCTCATATTTTCTAAAACATTTCTCTCAAACGTGACCTGAGGCTTGAGCATACACCAATATTGTCTGCGAAATTTGAGTTTTACACGACTGACTTGTTCGCTAAGTTAGAACAAGTGTCGCACAATCGTTGTCTCACTGCCACAAGAATATGATTGTGACACAAGACGCGCATCTCCTCCCTTCTATTGACACGTAGCTCGTACCATCGTCTGACATACAAAGCCTCTCACAAATCGACATGTGTCCCACTCCTTCGTTGCCGCGCTTCGCTCTGATTGCCTAACACATTTATGTTCCTTCACCGCTTGCATATGATCCAAATTTCGATTAGTTTTCCATTATTTTCAATTTTCTTTGGATTCCTATAACTTTGGCTACTTAATTCAAATCAACTTGGTTCCTCCACCAACTTGTAGAGTTTTAATCCATCTATTCAAAGTGATTTTTCTTGTACATTTTAATCAACTATAAAAGAAAACAAACACCCTCAAAGTTGGTAGAAGACCATGTTCATATCGTTTTAAGGTTAACTGAAACTTTGACTTCTGGTCTGATTCAACTCTAACATCCTTCACAAAACTGATCCACAATCGAATTTGGAGAAAAACTAAAACTCTTACTTCTCAATCGTCCTCGTTTCTTGACGGTAATGGAGTATCCAAAATCCCAAATTAAATGTCTCAACTTGCTGGACAACTTTCACGAATGGATTGTGGCCTGAAAAACGCCTCCGTGTGGCCAGATCGGAGCACCCACGGTGGTGGCCTCTTCCCTAACCTTTGTTTTTCTTTCTCTTCTTTCTTTTTTATTCTTGATTAACATTCTGATTAGGGTTCATCCAAACCCCTAACTCGGACACGGAGAGTCAAAATGACGATATTACCCCTCAAGGTTGACTTTAAACGATTTTCTCATTTTCTCATTTTTTTTTCTTAAAAGAAGAACATGGTTTCAATCATTAGATTGATGGTAAATATGTTTTTTTGAACGTTTTTTTAACCTTTTGATCTATAGTGTTATTAACGTCTTTTATTTTTTTTTTATAAAGGTAATGGTTAATGTTATTTTTCAAATTCCATAAGGTATTTTTGAAACCTACATTAGTGTTATTAAAATTTTGAAAGCTGAATAATATTTTTTTTAAAAAAAATAAAATATAAAATTGAGTGATATTTTTATTATTAATTTAATATAAAATTTACCAATTCTACGCAAATTTGAACTACGAAGTTACAATGGAGATGGTGAACTTTCCAGAGAAGGTTTCATTTTGTGTTGGATTAATATGAACAGATTAATCCATGAGTCGATCCATGGTAGCACAAAATCATTCAACGCCCTCATAAATCGCCTCTCTTCTCAAGCCGCTCACCACCAAGTTCTTCAAACCTACATTTCTATGCTGAACACAAACACCCCCCCAGATGCTTACACGTTTCCCAGCCTTCTCAAAGCTTGTACCCTTTTGAACTCGTTTTCAAATGGCCTCTCCATTCATCAATCTGTCATCGTTAATGGCCTCTCTCACGATTCCTATATTGGGTCTTCGCTCATTAGTTTCTACGCGAAATTTGGGTGCATTCATCTTGGTCGCAAGGTGTTCGATACAATGCCTGAAAGAAATGTTGTTCCTTGGACTGCCATTATTGGCTGCTATTCACGGCAGGGAGACGTTGGCATTGCTTTTACAATGTTCAAACAAATGCGGGAGAATGAAATCCACCCCACTTCTGTTACCTTCTTGAGTCTTCTCCCTGGAATTTCAGAGCTTCCCCTTCTGCAAGGTTTGCATTGTTTGATTATTTTATATGGTTTTGGGTCAGATTTAGCTCTATCAAACTCCATGGTGAGTATGTATGGTAGATGTGGAAGCGTTGATTATGCAACAAGTTTGTTTGAGTCGATGGATTCTAGAGACATAGTTTCTTGGAATTCATTATTATCAGCCTATTCCAAAATTTTATGTATTGAAGAAATACTGCAGCTTGTACATTCTATGAGGATTGAAGGCATCAAACCTGACAAGCGGACATTTTGCTCTGTTTTGTCTACCTCTGCCACAAAATGTGATATTAGATTAGGTAAGCTGGTGCACGGTTTGGTTCTTAAACATGGGTTAGATATGGATCAACAAGTAGAGACCACACTCGTAGTTTTGTACTTGAAATGTAGCTGTTTGGATTTTGCGCTTAAAGTTTTCGAATCAACTATTGAAAAGGATGTTGTCCTGTGGACAGCAATGATTTCAGGACTCGTTCAAAACGATTGTTCCGACAAGGCATTGGAGGTCTTCTATCGTATGGTGGAATCAAACGTAGAGCTGGGTACTGCTACCTTGGCTAGTACTCTGGCAGCTTGTGCTCAACTTGGTTGTTACCATATTGGTACCTCAATTCATGGTTATATATTAAGGCAAGGAATAATGTTTGACATCCCTGCTCAAAACTCCCTTGTCACCATGTATGCAAAGTGTAATAGATTGGAGCAAAGCTGTGCAATTTTTAATAAGATTGTTGAAAAGAATTTGGTTTCTTGGAATGCGATTATTGCTGGGCATGCGAAAAATGGTTATTTGAGCAAGGCTATCTTTTTCTTCAGTGAAATGAGAGCAACAAGCTTTCAAAGGCCTGACTCAATAACTGTGACCTCACTTCTTCAAGCTTGTGGTTCTGCTGGTGCACTTTGTCAGGGAAAGTGGATTCACAACATCATTTGTAGAAGTTCGCTTATTCCGTGCATTATGACCGAAACAGCGCTAGTTGATATGTACTTCAAATGTGGAGACGTAGAGAATGCTCAAAAGTGTTTCGACTATATGTTGCAAAAGGATCTTGTAACATGGAGTACACTTATTGCTGGATATGGCATTAATGGAAAAGGGGAAATTGCTTTGAGAAAATATTCAGAGTTTCTTGGCACAGGGATGGAACCGAATCATGTTATTTTCCTTTCAGTTCTTTCTGCTTGCAGCCATAGTGGGCTTATTAACCAAGGTTTGAGCATATACGAGTCGATGACTAAAGATTTCAGTATGCCAACAAATCTCGAGCATCGAGCTTGTATCATTGACCTACTTAGTCGAGCTGGAAAGGTTGAAGAGGCATATAGCTTCTATGATAGGATGTTTGAAGAACCCTCAATAGATGTTTTAGGCATACTCCTCGACGCTTGTCGTGTAAATGGCAGTGTCGAACTTGGTGAGGTTATTGCTAGAGATATGTTTGAATTGAAGCCTGTGGATGCTGGAAACTATGTGCAACTGGCTCATAGTTATGCCTCCACTAGTAGATGGGATGGAGTGGAGGTGGCATGGACCCAAATGAGATCTCTTGGTCTAAAAAAGCTTCCTGGATGGAGTTGTATTGAGGTTGATGGAACCAGTTTTACATTTTTTTCAGTTCACAATTCGCATCCTAAGATTGAAGAGATAGTGTGGACAGTGAAATCATTGAGCAAGGATATTAGAAAGATGCATATTGAAAGTGAAATTAGCCAGGACTCTTAACCATCAACATGCTTATGCATGTCATATTTCATAATTCTCCAACAAAGGTAAACTTATTTTCTCTTGCAACAATGAATTCAAAGCAGCTGAGAAAAGGGCCATGTTCAAGGGAAATCCAAAGTTATGTCTGCTTGTCCAAAAGTTGATGAGTAGAAACAAAGTAAAAAGTGCATATGGCATTATCAAGAAAAATGATCTTTGGAATTCCTCGATATCTATTAGAAGTGTAAGGAGAGGTACTTTGATGACCCTATGCTGCATTTTTGTGCTTTGAACTCAAATTTTCATGTCTTTGTGCTTTTGGTATTGGTCTGTCTCCATTGGCTGAAAATCTTATGAATACTTTGATGGCCGCAGGATTCATCCGCTTCGTAAAGGCACCTTATGGGGCTCCCGTGCTATTCCAGAAGAAGAAGGATGGGACATTACGTCTGTGAATCGACTACAGAGCTTAAAATAAGGTGACAGTACGTAGCAACCTTACTGATAATATTTGACTTGCTAGACTTGAATTGCCTCAAAATGTAGTATAGGGAGACCAAGTAGTCATCAAACCTCTCCCGACTAAGTATTGTATTTTCTTGCCCACATATTTTCAATGCAATTGACTTCCACAATGCTTAATTTCAACTTGTTTTCAACGATTTTCTTCAACTACGTTTTCTTAATTTTCAACTTATTGGCTTCTTATCTATTTTCTAAAATATGTATATATATATATATATATATATATATACACACACGCACGTAATCTTAATTGGTTTCTTAATTTATAGGTCTCTGTCATGGATAACCCGGGGAAACCGAAGAAAAAGGAAAGACAAAAGCAAAAGGGAAGCGGAGATTGCAATGAAGTTGAATATCTTGATTCTTATGGTACACTTCTATCCTTGTGCACATATTCATTTAAATCAGAATTATATGTTAATCCTCCATGTGTTTGCATTGGAATAGCCAGTGTGTTTATGTGTATATATGGATGATGCAGGAAATTATGTGTTTGAATATCCTCCTCAATACTTATATCACACTTCTTTTTTTTCATATATATTTTTCTCAGGTGGATCATATTGCTCTCCACATAAACTAAAAAATGGTTATAGAATTACTAACCAAATTAATTATTCTTATTTAAAATTGATTTATTTTGGTTATTAATCCTCATTTAAGTTCATGACGTTTGATGATTTATATTATCATTTTGATACATGAATTATCCTTATATAAAAGGTTGTCTAGGATGATCGAGTTTGTATATCACATTGTATTTGTTGTGTGATATTTGGGAGAAACTTTTGTTGAGATACTTTGTAGTGTGAAAGTGAGATATTCACTTGTAAACACTTTGATTATTAAGTTAGTTGCTACCTGTGGATGTAGGGAAATTTCTTCTCTCCGAACCACGTAAATTCTTGTCTCTTTGTTTAATTTCTGTTCGTAGGTGTGTGAGTACATTCAATCTTGCTTCCACTATTAGTACAACATTATGGAATGGATCATTGAGACGTAGTTTGAATTTAAACCAATAACGTTTCCAATGCTCTAAATTTTAGGTCAATTTGCAAAAAAATCTCAGTGAAAACCTTCACAACTATGTAAAGATATTTCCCAGCATTTGTAACACATTCAAGATGGTATTTATGTTTTCATTATGTGGTAACACAGAATATTACCACACTCATTTCCTCCATACCCTAACTAACATCTTAGGAAGACTTTGCACAAAAAATTTATCTAGAACAAGAAAATCGAGTACAAATCATCCTCCTCGTCTTCACTCCTTGGAACTGAAAACTCCTTCCCAATAGGTGTCAAAATATTCTCTCTTTCTTATGACAATCATCAATACCGGCATGATGAATAGGCACCAAATCCATACATATTTAGTACTATTAACACGAGTTTTCTGGCCACCGTCGAGTTTCGCGGATCCCACGCGAAACGACAGCCATTCCTCGCTCAGCCTTCAGCCCATGACTCCCAGAACCTATCAGAGTACCTGCAAACAGAGAAAAGAAAGGAAATACGAGAGAGAGAGATTTCAGATAACGTCGGCGAGTTTTCAATTTCTCCGATGAGTCCCAAACCACCCGAAAACCGACACCAAACGCTCAGTTACCACCACGAGAAGGATCCCTAATGATAGCACAATAACTCAAGGTACGTTTTGTGCCTTTTCGTAAGCGCCGTCGTCGGTAACCGAGGTTGGAAAATTGGGTGTTCCTGAACATTCTTAGATCTGTGGTTTTAGGAACTTTTTAGGCCACAAAACTTCGGAAAGGAGGACGACAAACAGAGAGGAAAAGGAAGAAAGAGGACCGAAATCGGCAGTGAAAACGCTGCGGGAAGGAGAGAGAAAACACGCCGAAAATGCGCAAAAGTCGGGTAAGGAAGAAGGATCCATCGGATCCGGGTCAGCCCAAACCGAATACCCAGGCCCGAAGCTCAAACCCAATCTAAGTCCAACCCGTGAAATTGAGGCCCAACTACAACGACCCAAACCTCAAACCAGTCTAGAAGCCACGGTTCAGCTAAACCAACCCGAGACCAGACCCACGGTCCAATCGAATCGGCCTGCAACCCAAACACTTATGGCGCAGTCTAGTAAACCAAGGCCCAACAACCAGCCCCACCCAGTAGCATTCTATAGTAGTCGACTCGAACTGGAGTGTGACTCGTGCCTCGACCCGACGCGCATCGCACGACGTGGCGCTTCCTACTTCTACCACATGGCACACAGCGACACAGGCGGTCCCTCAGCTCGGCTCGGCGGTTCCCAGCGGCTGTTCGGCTCAGCTCCCCTGTTTTCGGCCCGATTTCCATTGTTTCGACCCTCCCGAACCTGTTTTCGGCCCCGATTAAGGTATCCGAGGCCGTTTTAGAGCCGTATTTCACATTTATTGAATTATTGGTAAATTAATTGTGAAATACTAACAGAAGCTGGCGAACGGTGTGATAGGAAACAAACCCCAGCAACGTAGGAAGCAACTCTCACGGAACGGGAGCTTACGTTTAGCTAATTAGGGAGTACTTCGGCCAAGGCCAACCAAATAAGTGGTCTTACTATAGGATAGGCTAAAGATTGTTTGAATTATGATGATGTATGAATATAACATTGTGTTGTTATGTATGTTAAATGTACGTTATTTGTAACGACCCTAAATTTTCACATACTCAGAGTCGCTACTAACATCTCATGCTCATCTATAATGCAGAAATATAACTCTTACATGAACATAGTTGATAACGTAAACTTCAAAAAAAAGAACGTTTAAAACAACTTCTTCTCTAGAAAACACAGCCATGGTCTTACGTGTTTAAATATGAAATACTGAAATTTAGAGAAAACAAAAACAAATACAAAATAATTTAAAACAATGAAATGCAAAACAACCTATTCTAACTTAAGACTAGAAATTTAAATATGAATCTACCCTATGCACGTGCCACAGTCTCTGCTCGCGATGTCACCGTCCTCCGTACAAGTGCGCCTTGCCTTTACTTGAAAAATGATGTGGCACACGGCCTGACTATTTCAAAGAATACTCAGTAAGTGGCCCCACTATAGGGGCCATGCAAATGCAAACACATGCAATCATGATTTAGGGACCTATCTCTAATCATCTTAGGGGTGGCCTCCAGTCTCGGACAAATTGGATGTGTAGTACTTCCCTACACACGACTCACACGTGCGAGTGTGAATCCCCAGGGCGCTCGCACACCCCTTGGACCCTCTGGTCAAGCTAATCTGTAGCGACGTCCGGAGGTCAGCGGAACCCCATAGTGTCATGCGCCTCATGAACACCCTCATTTGTGTGTGTTCGCACCTGTGCGCATTCGCGCTCATCATACGGTGTGCGTCCGCACTCATCATCTCTAGGGGAAGTAGCCCCATGCTTATGAACATACAATATGCATGAGGTCCCTCTAAATCCATCATAATGTCTTTCTGACACAACCCTCTAGTCTCATCTCTTTGTTACTCTAGGTAACAGATACTGTGGATATTTATATTAATATCATTTCACGCTCTTAGGGTTGTGTCCTATGTCGATCTAACGACATGATGCAATATGGCACTGATCATCATATAGCATGCTCAATATGGAAAACATCATATCATATTAAGGTAAACGTCACGCAATTATCATACTCATCATATTGCCACAAAGTACATCAAACATATCAAGTACGACATTCATCAAAATATATATATACTGAGCACATCATCAAGTATCGTAACTCACACATCATCACAACTCATACATCATCATAACTCACATACCGCATCGTACGACATTGTTCATACATCATCGTAACACATACAATTTTTAGTCTATCCTAGAGTAAGACCACTTACTTGGTTGGCCTTGGCCGAAGTACTCCCTAAATAGCTAAACGTAAGCTCTCGTTCCGTGAGAGCTGCTTCTTACGCCACCGGGGTTTGTTTCCTATCACACCGTTCACCACTTTCCGTTAGTATTTCACAATTAATTTACCTATAATTTAATAAATGTGAAATACGGCTCTAAAACGGCCTCAGATACCTTAATCGAGGCCAAAAACAGATCCGGGAGGGTCGAAACAGTGGAAATCGGGCTGAAAACAGGTGAGCCGAGCCGAATAGCCGCTAGAGCCGCCGGAGGAGCCGCCGGAGCGTCACCGGAGGGAGCCCGAGCCGTTTGCGCCGAGCCGAGCCGAGGGACTGCTTGCGCCGCTGTGTGACACGTGGCGGCAGTAGAGAGAGCCACGTCGAGCGGTAGTGTCGGGTCGAAGCGTGGGTCGCAGTCCGGTTCGGGTCGTGGTTCGGGTCGCGGGCTGTGGAAGGCTACTGGGCCAAGACTAATCGTTGGGCCTCGGGTTACTGGGCTGGGCCGCAAGTGTTTGGTTTGCAGGTCGGCTCAATTGGACCGTGGGTCTAGTCTGGGTTGGTTCAACTGAACCGTAGCTTCTGGGCTGGTTTGAGGTTTGGACTGCTATAGTTGGGCTGGGCCGAAGGCAGAGGCCAAGGGAGGAATGGGCTGGCTCTCTCGGGTTTTGGGTTCAGGTTGACCCAGATCCGTGGATCGCGTCTTCCTTACCCGACTTCGGCCGATTTTCCGGCGAGCTTTCTCTCTCCTTCCCGCAGCGTTTCCGTTGCTGATTTCGGTCCTCTTTCTTCCCTTTTTCTCTTTGTTCGTCGTCCTTCTTTCTTTTTTGGGAGTTTTGCGGCCTAAAAGCTCCTAAAAGCCACAGATCTAAGAACGATTAAGAAAACCTAATTTTTCGACCTCGGTTACCGACGATGGCGCTTACGAAATAACACAAAACGCACCCTGAGTTATTGTGCTTTCAAAGGGATCCTTCTCATGGTGGTAACAGGTCGTTTGGTGTCGGTTTGAGGGTGGTTTGAGGGCTCGTCGGAGAAACTGGACACTCGCCGACGTTTGTCTGAAATCTCTCTCTCTCTCGAAATTTTCTATCTTTTCTCCCTTTGCATGTGTTCTGAAGATGCTGGGTGTCGTGGGCTGAGGGCTGGGCGTGCTGTGGCCGTCATTTCGGGTGGGTTCCGCGAAACTCAGCGGTCGCCGAAAAACTCGCAGTTTTCCGGCGACTGAGTTTTTATTTTTTTTTAATTTAATTTATTATATATATATATATATACTTATTATTATTTTTTTCTTTCTTTCTCGGGTCGTTTCCACACCCTTACAAATGGTATCAGAGCCAGACACCGGACGATGTGCCAGCCTTCTCGCTGTTCCCCGAAGAAGGGTAGACACGAGCCGATGTGCCAGTAAGGACGCTGGGCCCCAAAGGGGGGTGGATTTGGGGGTGGTCCCACATCGATTGGAGGAAGGAAAGAGTGCCGGCGAGGAAGCTGGACCCCGAAGGGGGGTGGATTGTGATGTCTCACATTGGTTGGGGAGGAGAACAAACCACCATTTATAAGGGTGTGTAAACCTTCCCCTAGCAGACGCGTTTTAAAGCCTTGAGGGGAAGCCCGAAAGGGAAAGCCCAAAGAGGACAATATTTGCTAGCGGTGGATCTGGGTCGTTACATTGTTTATGTTTCGATGCATGACGTACCTGTTATATTTGGTGCACTTAATGGCTTCTATGATGAGTATGATGTATGCATGACAATTTTATTAACATGATGATGTTTTCCATGTTGAACATGTCTTATGATGTTGTTTGCCATATTGCATCATGTCTTTAGATCGACATAGGATACAACCCTAAGAGTATGAAAGTGATATTAATGTAAATATCCATGAGCACGTGTTACATAGTGTAACCAAGAGATGAGACTAGAGGGTTGTGTTAGAAGAGATGTATAATTGGACTTAGAGGGACCTCATGCATATTGTATGTTCATAAACATAGGGCTACTTCCCCTAGAGATGATGAGTGTGAACGCGCACCGTATGATGAGTGCGAATGTGCACAGATGCGAATGCACACAGATAAGGGTGTTCATGAGGCGCATGACACTATGGGGTTTCGCGGACCTTCGGACGTCGCTACAGATTAGCTTGACGAGAGGGTCCAGGGGGTGTGCGAGCACCCTTGGGATTCACACTCGCACGTGTGAGTCGTGTATAGGGAAGTACTACACATCCAATTTGTCCTCGACTGGAGGCCACCCTTAAGATGATTAGAGATAGGTCCCTAATTCATGATTGCATGTGTCTGCATTAGCATGACCCCTATAGTGGGGTCACTTACTGAGTATTTCTCGAAATACTTAGGCCATGTGCCATATTGTTTTTTAGGTAAAGGTAAGATGCCCATGTACGGTTGACAGCGGCATCGTGATCAGAGACTGTGGCGCATGCATAAGATAGTTGCATATTTAAAATTTCTAGTCTTGGTTAGGATAGGGTGTTTGCATTTCATTTATTTAAATTATTTAATTTGTAATTGTTTTTATCTTATTTTGAACTCTAACATGATGTTTGAAACACGTAAGTCCGAGAGTGTTTTCTAATGTTTTAACGTATTCTAAGTTTAAAATTTTTCCGCCAATAAAGATGAGCATTCTTAGAGTTATATTCTGCATTAGAGATGAGCATTCTTAGAATTATATTCTGCATTAGAGATGAGCATGAGACGTTAGTGGCGATTCTAGATATGTGAAAATTTAGGGTCGTTACAATACATCTAAGGGTTGATCAAATTTGAAGGTAGTTGGCTTGGATTGTTATTTTGTAACGACCCTAAATTTCTACATATCTAGAGTCGCCACTAACGTTTCATGCTCATCTCTAATGCAGCGTATAACTCTAAAAATGCTCATCTTTATTAGCAAAAAAATTTAAAACTTCAGAATACGTTAAAACACTAGAAAACACTACCGGACTTACGTGTTTCAAACATGATGCTGGAGTTCAAAATAAGATAAAACAATTACAAATTAAATAATTTAAATAAATGAAATGCAAACACCCTATCCTAACCAAGACTAGGAATTTTAAATATGCAACTATCCTATGCACGCACCATTCTCTGATCATGATGCCGCCGTCAACCGTACATGCGCATCTTGCCTTTACCTAAAAAACAATATGGCACACGACCTGAGTATTTCAAAAATACTCAGTAAGTGACCCCATTATAGGGCCCATGCTAATGCAAACACATGCAATCATGAATTAGGGACCTATCTCGAATCATCTTAAGGGTGGCTTCCAGTCTCGGACAAATTGGATGTGTAGTACTTCCCTACACACGACTCACATGTGTGAGTGTGAATCCCCAGGGCGCTCGCACACCCCCTGGACCCTCTCGTCAAGCTAATTTGTAGCGATGTCCGAAGGTTAGTGGAACCCCATAGTGTCATGCGCCTCATGAACACCCTCATTTGTGTGCATTCGCACCTGTGCGCATTTGCGCTCATCATATGGTGCGCGTCCGCACTCATCATCTCTAGGGGAAGTAGCCCTATGTTTATGAACATACAATATGCATGAGGTCCCTCTAAGTCGAATTATACATCTCTTCTGACACAACCCTCTAGTCTCATCTCTTGGTTACACTATGTAACACGTGCTCGTGGATATTTACATTAATATCACTTTCATACTCTTAGGGTTGTGTCCTATGTCGATCTAACGACATAATGCAATATGGAAAACAACATCATAAGGCATGTTCAACATGGAAAACATCATCATGTTAATAAAATCGTCATGCATACATCATACTCATCATAGAAGCCATTAAGTGCATCAGATATAACATGTACGTCATGCATCGAAACATAAATGACGTACACTTAACATACATCACAACGTCATACTCATACATCATAATTCAAACAATCTTTAATCAGGATAGTAAGTCCACTTACTTGGTTGGCCTTGGCCGAAGTACTCCCTAATTAGCTAAACGTAAGCTCTTGTTCAGTGCGAGCTACTTCCTACGTTGCCGGGGTTTGTTTTCTATCACACCGTTCACCACCTTTCATTAGTATTTCATAATTAATTTACCAATAATTCAATAATTGTGAAATACAGCTCTAAAATGGCCTCGGATACCTTAATCGGGGCCGAAAATAAGTTCGGGAGGGTCGAAATAGTGGAAATCGGGCAGAAAACAGGGGAGCCAAGCCGAATAGCCGTTGGGAGCCGCTGAGCCATTTGCGCCGAGCCGAGCCGAGGGACGTAGAGCGCGCCACGTCGTGCGATGAGCGTCTGGTCGAGACGCGGGTCGCACTCCAGTTCAGGTCGGCTGCTGCGGAAGGCTACTTGGACGGGCTGGTTGTTGGGCTTCGGTTTACTTGATTGGGCCGCAAGCCGGTTCAATTGGACTGTGGGTCTGGTCTCGGGTCAGTTCAGCTGAACCGTGGCTTCTGGGCTGGATTAAGGTTTCGGCCGCTGTAGTTGGGCTAGGGGAAAGAAGTCGGGCTGCTCTACCGGGTATTGGGTTCGGGTTGATCCGGATCCGTGGATCTCATCTTCCTTACCCGACTTCGGCCGATTTTTTGGCGCATTTTCTCTCTCCTTCCCCCGGCGTTTCCGTTGCCGATTTCGGTCATCTTTCTTCCTTTTCCTCTCTGTTTGTCGTCTTCTTTCCTTCCTCGAAGTTTAGTGGCCTAAAGGTTCGTAAAACCACATATCTAAGAACGTTTAGGAAAACCCAATTCTTCGACCTCGTTTACCAACGACGACACTTACAAAAAGACACATAATGTACCTTGAGTTATTGTGCTTTTGTTAGGGATCCTTCTCGTGGTGGTAACTGAGCGTTTGGCATCGGTTTTAGGGTGGTTTGGGGCTCGTCGGAGGAATTGGAAACTAGCCGACGTTATCCGAAATCTCTCTCTCTCTCTCTCTCTCTCTCTCTCTCTCTCTCTCCCTCCCTCCCTCCCTCCCTCCCTCCCTTTTCTCTGTTTGTAGGTATTGTGATCGAGTTTGGGAGTCGTGGGCTGAAGGCTGAGCGAGGTGTGGCTGTCGTTTCGCGTAGAGTCCGTGAAACTCAGCAATCGCTGGAAAACTCTTCTGGTGACTGAGTTTTTTTTTTTTTTTTCCTCTCTTTTTCCCGGGTCCCTAGATGCAGGTTGTTGAGAACGCATGAAGCCTCGGGAAGTTAGAATCGAGTTGTTCACTGGGCATAGGACCCCACAAGTCTCCTAGGGGAGTGTATAAGGGACACGAACCAAGACCTAAGAGCAAAGAACCCTAGACCAAGGTCCTTGCTACAAACCCATGTACCAAAAAGGGTTACCTAAAAAAAAAAAATGTTAAAAGGAGATGGTTAAAATAATTGTGAGTGCGCCTGGTTGGTACTAGAAGTACAACAATTTCAAGGAGTGTAATAGTGGTATTACAAAGGAGGAGGGGAGACGAGTTATTATAGGAGTTTAGAAAATTATGTGTCAACAAGTAAGAGTCGTGTGACAAATACTTCATGAATTATGACGATCCAAGGACAACAAAGTTCTTGCAACTTCTAAGCATTTCAAGAGTAGAAATAGGAAAATATAGTAAGGGATTTCATTGTAGGCTTACAAGAACTTTGAAAGAATATACAGTGATATTGATGATCATCGGTAGACTTACCAAGTTCGGATACTCCTGGCCAAAAGGGACACCTAAACTGTAGATAGTTGGGCACAACTATATATGAAATATATTATTAGATTGTATGAAGTATCTGTGTTAATAGAGTCAGATCATAACCCATGCTTCACATCTAATTTCTAGCGTAATTTTCAGAAAGCGTTAGGCACCGAGTTGAATTCTAACATTGTTTTTCACCTACAAACAGACAAACAAACCGAACGTCTGAGTAAAATGTCAAAAGACTTACATGTCAATGTGTTGAATTTCTCAAGTAGTTGAGATTCCACGATGTACCTCATGAAATTCACCTATGCTAATAACTTTCCAACAACCGTTTACATGGATAGTTCAAGGTTTTGCACACGTAATATAACTATTGGAATTTAAAAAAAATAAATAAAGTAATAAAGTAATAATAATAATATTAATAATAAGTAAATAATAATTAAAAAAATAGTAAATGATCGCTATCTCTCTCCGCCTTTCCCCGAAAATCTCTCCACAACACCTCCTACAATAGGAAAATGTTTTTCTTTAAAAAAAAATTGGCACATTTTGGGGAGAGAAAGGTCAGAAAAAGAAACAAATGAGAGATAGCATTTTGGAAGAGAAAAATAAAAAATAACCTTCACTCCAAGCCAGATTTAACAGGAAATGAGAGAGGAAAGAAAAGAAAAGTTATATGTAAGTTAGATCTCTTTTCTTTTATATTTTGCAAATAGATAGAAAAGCTATTTTAGGTTAGATATCTTTTTCTTTTAGGTTTTGCAATTATTTTAGATTTTAGTTATCTGACATAAAATCAAGTCATTGCATGTAAATTGGATCGTCATTTTTAAGAAAGAAAAGAAAATCATAATTGATTGATGCATAGCCATTTTTACTAAAGCAAAATTAGAATTGATTGAAAATAGCTTCTGTTAATTGGATAGTCATTTTTAGAAAAGAGAAGAAAACAAAATCGATTGAAAATGACGGTTGGATAGTCATTTTTAAGAAAGAGAAGAAATGGAATTGATTAAAAATGATTATAATTGCATAATCATTTTGTAGGAAAGATAAAAATATAGAGAGGAGAAACAAAGAGAAACAAAGTGGTACAACATAGAGAATGAAAATGGAAGATGTGAGAAATTATTATAATTTTTACCGAGAGAATATAATATTATAACAAACCATAGTTGGATTGAATGATTGAAATAATATTGACATATTTTTAATTTAAGTTTTACTACACAACAAAATTTAGAAACAGTGAAAATGTGGAATTCGATTTTTACTAAGACTGTTTTAGAGCCGTATTTCACATCGTTACTTGGATTATTAATTAAAACGTGAAATACTAACGAAAGGTGACGAACGGTGCAAAACTCCGACAACCTTTGGAGCAGCTCACAAGGAACGGAAGCTTACGTTAATTAAATTAGGGAATACTTCGGCTAAGGCCAACCAAGTAAGTGGTCTTACTATAGGATATGCTAAAAATTGTATGAATTATGATGTATGAACTGTGTTGTACAATGCTGTATGATAGTATGTGATGATGTATGAGATATGACGATGTATGAGCTTTATCGTATGGCGTCATATACTAGTATATGATGATGTACGAGTGTATGATGATGTATGAGTTATGATACTTGATGATGTGTGTAGTATATATAATGAATGACGTACTTGATATGCTTGATGCACTTTATGGCAATATGATGAGTACGATGATTGCGTGACGTTTACCTTAGTATGAGGATGTTTTCCATATTGAACATGCTTATGATGATGAGTGTCATATTGCATCATGTCGTTAGATCGACACAGGACACAACCCTAAGAGCATGAAAATGATATTAATATAAATATCTACGAGTATGTGTTACCTAGAGTAACAAAGAGATGAGACTAGAGAGTTGTGTCAGAAGAGACATTACGATGGATTTAGAGGGACCTCATGCATATTGTATGTTCATAAGCATAGGGCTACTTCCCCTAGAGATGATGAGTGCGGACGTGCACAATATGATGATGAGTGCGAATGTGCACGAGTGCGAATGCGCACAGATGAGCTACTTACCGAGCATTTCTTTAAATACTCAAGCTACGTGCTACTTTTTTCAGGTTAAGGTAAGACACCACTGTACAGATGACAGTGTCATTGTGCATGACATGGGAATGAAGTTAGGATAGTTGCTTTTTCTATTTAAATGGTAGGCCTTAGGATAAATCATGACATTTTTATTATTTTGAAGTTATTGTTATTACATTTTCTCGATGTTTACTATGTTTAATAAATTGTGTGAATGTTAATCCATGACATTGTTTACACGCACACATTAGACATGTCATGCATGTATCTAGTGCAACTTTACCACTCCTGATAGAGTAGATACTACAAATAGGTAGGGTACCTGTTACCATTGCGCTAGCATTGTTTGTCGCCTTGCTGTTGGTAGCATGATTGTTACCCCAAGTCTGAGTCTGACCACCTCCACCTCTTGGATTAGGTCTCTCAAACCGGTTTGCATTTGAGTTCCTAGCACCGAGAACAATTAATTTTTGGAATAGTCTAACAGAGAAATTTTTCATCAAGTATTTCCCACCTACTAGAAACGCATGGTAAAGAAATGAGATTGTTGCTTTTCACCGTTTGAAGATGAGACATTAAGTGAAACTTGGAAAAGATTCAAGGAGATGTTTAGAAAGTGTCCTCACCATGGACTACCCCATTGTATCCAAATGGAAACTTTTTATAATGGATTGAATATTGCTACTAAACAAGTAGTGGATGCTTCTACCAATTGAGCTATTTTGTCAAAGGCGTAATGAAGCTTATGAGATTCTAGAGAGAATAACATGTAACAATTGTCAATGGTGATGTGAGAAGCAATCCAGGAAAAAGGTCTGAGGAGTACTTGAAGTTGATGCTTTGACCTCTATCAATGCTCAATTAGCTTCAGTGGCTGATATTCTACAAAATCTAACGTTGGGACAAGGTTCAATGACTAAAGCACCAGTCCAAACTGCTATTGTAATGACCCAAACAACAGTTGAATCTTGTGTATATTGTGGAGAGTAACACACTTTTGATCAATGTCCAAGCAAACCGGCCTCAAATTTTTATGTGGGGAATCAAGCTAGTCAAGACAACCCGAAAATTAATCACTTCTCAAATACTTATAATTTGGGGTGGAGAAACCATCCAAACTTCTCATGGAAGTGACAAAGCTCATACAACCAACAAATGCCACCTAAAGCAAATTACCCTCCAAGTTTTGGATTACAAAATCTATTGGTATATGGTCCTCAGCAAGCCACTACTTAAGGGAAAGGAACTAGCCAAGCTCAACACACACGGGAAACATCTTTTGAGAGATTAATAAAGGAATATATAGCAAAAAATGATGCCTAATACAAAATAGGCCTCTTGGAAAGCTTCCAATAGACACCAAAACACAAAAAAGAGAGAGCATGGAGTAATGTCAAGCAATAAAATTGAGAAGTGAGAAATAAGTACCCAACAAAGGAGGTGAAATTAAGAAAAACAGAAGCAGTCTGTAATAGCCCGAAAAAAATAATAATAATAATAAATAAACAAATAAAAATAATTAAAAAAAATATACGTTAAAATAATAAAAATAATAATAATCATAATTAAATAACTAAAAAGGATTACTTAAAAATAAAAATAAAAATAAAATTTACCCACCTCTCTTCACTTACTTATCATTCCAACCGCATCCTCTTTCCTCAACCCCACCAGATCACAGTTCATCCAAAAATAAATAAAAAATAAAAAAAAATGTCAGATATGGAAAAAAGGAAAATGGTGTTTACAAGGATATGATGCAAAAAAAAAATGTTAGATTTGGGAAAAAGAAAAATGGTGTTTACAAGGATATGATGCACATGTCAGATTAAAATGGTGTTTCAACAAGCATATGATGCAGATCTACCTGGAGAGATTTTGGTATGCTATTACGATAAAATCCTATCTCAGATTTCCTTTTTCCTTTATAGTTAGAGTTATAAGAAATCAATTTAGGATAAAATCTTCTTTCTTATTTTAGGTATCACGTAATAATCAGATCTCATATTCAATTAATTAGATTTTTTTTTTGTTACCATCGGAAGTTATAGGAAATAAGGTTAGAGGGAATAAAATTTTAGTGTTAGATCCATAATTCGGTAAGATAGTAGCCCACAGTATCGGTTTACAGAATGAAAATAAATATAGAATTAGAGGAATATCTTATTTACAGAACTGAAAATCTATTTACCGAAAGAAAATAATTATAGAGAGGAATATCTTATTTACAGAATTGAAAATGTTTACAGAAGGAAAATAATTACAAAGATGGAAAGGGAAGATTTGTTGAACAGAATTTAAAAATGAAACAAACTCCATTAAATTTTGTCTAACAGGAAATATCATAATTTTAACATCTAAATTAGAGAAACAATTTTATAGAGTTCAAACTTGAAACTGATGTCATGGGCTCACATAGGTTGACTTGGATTTCAAAGGACGGAATCGACCTTTCAGTAAGAAAATATGCGTGACAACGACTTAAGCTAACCAGGTAAGTGGCTCACCCGTTGTAGGTTACGCATATTTGCTGTATGTTGGCACGTGCCCGTGGATTTGCACGTGTCATTAAATTGTATGCTAGTTTAATGTGCTTAAGTACAAAATCGTGTGAACATGAATGTATGTTATGTATGCTGCTTAGTTGATGTGATATGTTATGCATGTGACGATGTGTGGTCCTTGAACGATTATGGCTTGTTTGTATGAATATTTGAATGTAACTGCATGAATTGTATGACATGAAATACGGTAAATTGCATGAAACATAACCCCGTTAGGAATATGTATGATATGTAAAGAAATGAGAATGAAAATGACATGTAAGCATGAAAACGTGACAGGGGGTTATGTTCATTAATGATAACTGTAGGACTAGTGGGACCTCATGCATATTGTGTGTTCATGCATTTGGGGGATACCCCTATCCCATCACGAGGGTACGGACGCGTACATCCAATGGCAGGACAACGATCCTTATGCTTTGCATAGCGTTGCCGTGACGGTTCTAGTTTTAACGGGTCCCAGCATAAGGGGCTCCCAGAGTATGCCCACCGGCTAAGGACTGTGGCCCAGCGGGGTGAGAACTAGCTGGTGAGCCCATACTTGCACGTATGGGCTGTGTGTAGAGTATATGGTACACGTTCACAATTACCCGTTAGGATTACACCGTAGGGAAAATGAAATGAAACGAAACGAAACGAAACGAAACGATAGGTCCATCATTTCATTGCATGTGATTGTTGCATAACCTCGATAGGGGGTCACTTACTGAGTATTCTAGAAATACTCAAGCCTTGGGCTACTTTACTCTTGCAGATAAGGGCAAGGCACCCATGTGACGATGACGGCGGCATCGTACACCTCGAGACCGTGGCACATGCATAGGATAGTTGTTTGATTTTTTTTTTCCATTTCGTAGTCTAGGCTGAATTCGGTTTGCATCATTAGCATGGGTTAGTATAGGTTGAAATATTTTTGTATAATAAGCCATAGGGTAGAATAAAACATTCATTTGGTTTTTGTTTTTCCTTTATTTTCAAAAATGTTCTATTCTTTTTCCTTGTAATCATTTTTTTTCTTTCACGAGGTAATAAAAGGCGAGAGTAAGTCGCATTTAAGAATAGGGCCCATTTAATATATATTTCGCATTAGTGTAGTAATGACCTTAGATTAAATAGGTAAAATATTAGGGTTGTTACAGTTCGTATCAGAGCCAAGTTATAGATCTTGTAGACTAGCCTATAGAGTAAGCTTGGCATGTTCCACAGGTCCAATTACCGATGCCCTGTCGTTGCCATGTACTCCTTATGTAGAATGAGGGATGTATGACCTTTGTGATATATTTAATGTGGTTGGCTTAAAATGATACATGACATGATACTGTATGAAAAGGTGTTGATGTTATCTGGTGTTGATGTGATATGATGTAATGCATGTCTTTACGTTATGATATTTATGTTTTTTTTTGTACATATGAATTATATGGTAGGATGTAGGGAATGTTGTAAATCATAAACTTAGCTAGAATCCTTTTCTTGGTTTCTAGAACCATGTCGCACAGAGGACGTAGAAGAGGTAGGAGAGGGAGAGAACGACCTCCCATTAGGAGAGGAGGAAGAGGAGACGCCAATAGAAGTTCTTCCCAAGAGGGGTCGACTACCGGCCCATATGCGTTTGTACCACCTCCTGAATACGCACCTCCCCCACAAACCGTACCACCTCCTGAATATGCACCTCCCCCACAAACCGTACCACCTCCTGAATATGCACCTCTCCCACAAGCTATACCCCCTCCTGAATATGCACCGCCCCCTCAAGCTGCACCACAGGCTGGGTTAGACCCCGCCACAAAGTTACTGTTGGAATTCCTCCAAAAAACTATGCAAACCATGCTAGACACACAACAGGCCACGTTGTTGGCTACGCAACAAGTCGTGACAATGGCCATGCAACCAGCCAACGCGGCGGCCCCGCAACCGGTGGATGCGGTAGCTATCCAACCGGTGAACAACCCGCACCCGGATAGGGGTGCGAGTTGGTTGAAGGATTTCAGGCGGTATAACCCCTGTCCTTTTGTCGGTTCAAAGGAAGATCCCACAACGGCTCAGATGTGGATCGCAAACATGGAAACGACCTTTGAATCAATGAGATGCCCTAATGAACATAAGGTGGCATGTGCGACATACGTGTTACAAAAAGATGCAGAAGAGTGGTGGTCGGATAATAAACAGAGCATCAACCCGGGCGGGGGAATTACAACGTGGGAGACCTTTAAGGAAGCCTTTCTAAAATACTATTATCTAAAGGAAACTCGTATAAAGAAACAGCAAGAGTTTAACCACTTAACCCAAGGTGATCGCACGGTGAGATTGAGAAGGTTTGCACCGTCTTTAGCTGACATTGAAGAGAAACAGACAGAAAAATTTGTGTTAGGATTGAACCCGAAAACCCGCCGCATGTTAGAGGCCTTTAACCCAAAAACCTATGAAGAGGCCCTAAGGACGGCCAAGGCCCTAGAGGAACCCCCAGAGGAAAAGAAAACGGAGCCAACGGTCGTCACAGGGAGGAAATGCCCTGTCGAGGTCGATACCACAGAATTTCAACCACCGTCCTAGAGACCTTGATATCAGAGTAAGCCACCTGCTCCACCCCCAATAGGCCGATACCTAGCGATGGAGATTTCCCTGTGTCGTAACTGTGGAAAACAACATGTTGGGAGATGTTTGGCGGGCTCAGGTATGTGTTATATCTGTGGTCATGCAGGTCATGTGGCCAGAACTTGTCCTACGAATAGCTCGGGAAATCCAAGGGAACCTGTAATAGCCCAAAAATAAATAAAGAAATAAACGAATAAAAATAATTATAAAAATAGTTAAAATAATAATAATAAAAAATTAATTAATTAATTAATTAAAAAAAAAAAAAATCTTTCCCCACTACTCTCCACTCACCTCTCATCCCTTCCCACAATTATCTCTCCTCAACCTATCCTTATGCCAGCAAGTAACAATGCAAAAAAGAAATAGAAAATCAATAATAGTAAAATTTACTTGAGAAAAAAAAAGAGAGAATGACCTTTACCAGTTGAGATTCACCGGAGATTTACGTGAAGATAGATATGATCAACAAGGTATATATTAAATCTTTATTTTCTTTAGCCTATTTTTTTAGAAATCACAACTAGATCTTCATTGAATTATTACAATGATCTAGCTTTGAGTTAGAAACTAAATGTCAATCATTTATAAGAGTCAATCACGTCATATTAGTAATATTAGATTAAATTTTTATCAGTAGCCAAATGAATAGATTAAAGATAAAATGGCCAAGAAAACTTTTGAATAGGAAACACTGAGATAAGGAAAGATTTGGAAACAGATATCACTGGAAATTTGAAAGGCATGACAACAGAATTAAAAGGAAAGAGATTAAAAAAAAAAGAAGATTAGGGAATTAAAAACCACAAACTAAATATAGAGGGAAAAAGGTAAACACATAGGGTAAATACAGAGAGTAGTAAAGCCCAGAATAACTTGAAAAAGCTGTATCTACTTTCTTATACAATTGTATGAAAAATAAGATTTTTAATAAAAATATAATTATAGATATATAACAATTCAGACTTTTAACAATGGACCAATGTAAATTAGAGAAATAATGTTGTAGAGTTCAAACCTGAAACTAATGTCATGTCTCATATAGGTTGACTCGGATTTCAAAGGATGGAATCGAACTTTAATTAAAGATATATTCGTGACAACGACTTAAGTTGGCTAGGTAAGTGACCTTACTATCGGCATGGTTATATTTGATGTTGACACGTGCCCCGTGGTTCTGCACGTGTCATATATATTGATATGTGTGAAATGTCTGTGGATCGATATGCTTCCTATATGTTATGTTATGTTATAATATGTGGATTGTATGATAATAATTATGGTACGATGTGCTCTAGGAGATGTTTGAGATAGGATACGAGAAGGATGCACAAAACGAAATGTAACGATAGGAGTAAGATACGTTCATGAAACGTTAAGGTTAGGTTACACACCGGAGTACTATGGATAGGAGAGATTGATGAAAGAATACGGTTAGGTTATGGGTAGAAAGGGATAGGTTTGTGATAGATTGATAGAACGATGGCGTTAAGATACGTTCTGGTGATGATATGACTAAGGTACATTACGTAATGATATGTCCGTGATAGGTATAAGAACGTTAAAGCTATGGTAAGTTAGAGAACGATATGACTATGAAGTGTATACGTTATGACTTGTTTATGATATGATGCATTGTATGCTAGATTATTGTGCTTAAGTACGTAGTTATGTGAACGTGAATGTATGCTTTTAGTCTGATGTGATGTGTAATGCATGTAATGATGTGTGGTCCTTGAACGATTATGACTTGTTGTATGAGTATTGGAATGTAAATGAATGAATTGTATGACATGAAATACGGTAAATTGCATGATACATAACCCCGCAAGGAATATGTATGATATGTAACTAAATGAAAATGAGAATGAGAATGACATGTAAGCATGAAAACGTGACATGGGGTTATGTTCATTAAATGATGACTGTAGGACTAGTGGGACCTCATGCATATTGTGTGATCATGCATTTGGGGGGATACCTCTATCCCATCACGAGGGTACGGACGCGTACATCCAAATGGCAGGACAACGATCGTTATGCCCTGCATAGCGCTGCCGTGACGGTTTTAGTTTTAACGGGTCTCGGTAGGCCCCCAGAGCATGCTCACCGGCTAGGGACAGTGGCCCAGCGATGTGCGAACTAGCTGGTGAGCCCATACTCGCACGTATGGGCTACGTGTAGAGTATATGGTACACGTCCACGATTACTTGTTAGGATTACACTGTAGGGAAAACGAAACGAAACGAAACGACACGAAACAAAATGAAACGAAACGAAACGAAAGATAGGTCCCATCATTTCATTGCATGTGATTGTTGCATTTAACCCCAATAGTGGGGTCACTTACTGAGTATTTCTTTAAATACTCAAGCCATGTGCTACTACATTTTTCAGGTTAAGGCAAGGCATCCCTGTACGGCTGACGACGACATCGCAACTTGAGATCATGGCACATGCATAGGATAGTGGCATTTATTTTCTTAGACTTAGAATAGAATAGGATGTTTTAAACTTAAACATTTATTTATTTCATTTCGAGTCTTTTGTTGTGTCGTTTTAAAGATGTTTTCGAAACACGTAAGTCCATGGCTGTGTTTTAAGTTAAAGGTTATGTTTTATGGAATTTAAATGAAGTCTTCCGCATTCAATGTTTATGGTACGTATACAGTAGCGACCTTAAATTAAGTAGAAAATTTCGGGTCGTTACAGAACCTCTTAGAGGACCGGTCATCCGAGAGCCCACCATACGCATATGTAACGACCAGTAAAGAGGCGGGAACATCTGACACCGTGGTGACAGGTACGCTTTCTATACTAGGACACTTTGCGTTGACATTGTTTGATTCTGGTTCTACCCGTTCCTTTGTTGCTTTACCATTTGTTAAACAAGCAGGGTTCGTAGTAGAACCCTTAATGCATGCATTGTCGGTTGGTACCCCAGCAGGGGTAGACTTAGTTACGAAAAATAGAGTAAATGACAGACAAGTGGTAATAGCTGGACAAACCATCCACGTGGACTTAAAGGTAGTGGATATGACGGATTTTGACGTCATACTAGGAATAGACTGGTTAGCCGAAAACTTCGCTAGCATAGACTGCCATAAGAAGGAGGTGATATTCACACCTCCCAATGACTTACCTTTAAGTTTAAAGGAACCTCCACAGGTACCACCCAAAAATAATATCGATGATGAAAGCGAGACGCCTGATACAACAAGGGGGGTGGGCATTTCTAGCCTGTGCAGTAAATACAAAAGGAAAGGAAAAACCCATATATACAGTACCCATAGTAAACGAATTTATGGATGTCTTCCCAGAGGACCTCCCGGGAATTCCTCCATCGCGAGAGGTAGACTTTGGAATAGATCTGGAACCAAGAACGGGACCCATCTCTAAGGACCCGTACTGCATGGCACCAGCAGAACTAAAAGAACTTAAATCACAACTGCAAGACCTATTAGATAAAGACTTCATTCGACCTAGCGTGTCCCCTTGGGGTGCGCCAGTGTTGTTTGTCAAAAAGAAAGATGACTCAATGCGTTTATGCATTGATGATAGGGAATTAAACAAGAGGACGGTAAAGAACTGTTACCCCGTATCAAGGACCTATTTGACCAACTGCGAGGGGCGACAGTGTTTAGATCTTCAATCAGGATATCATCAAATTAAGATTAAAAATGAAGACATACCGAAAACAGCCTTTTGAACCAGATATGGCCACTACGAGTTTGTGGTGATGTCTTTTGGTCTCACCAATGCCCCAGCAGTATTTATGGAACTAATGAACCGAGTATTTAAAGAGTTCTTAGACTCATTTGTGATCGTTTTCATAGATGACATCTTGATATACTCGAAAACGGACCTAGAACACCAAGAGCACCTTCGCAAAGCCTTAGCTATCCTAAGGGAGAACAAGTCGTATGCCAAATTCTACAAGTGCGAAAAGACTCAAATCTATACGGACCATAAAAGCCTAAAATACTTGTTCACATAAAAAGAATTGAACATGAGGCAACGTAGATGGTTAGAGCTGGTAAAAGATTACGACATAGATATCCAGGACCACCCTGGAAAAGCAAACGTAGTCGCTGATGCACTGAGTCGAAAAGCAGTACATTCATCCGCCCTCATCACAAGGGAGCCACGTGTGTGAACTAATTTCAAACAAGCTGACATAGTGGTAGTAACCGAAGAAGTGCAGCCCAAATAGCCTAACTAACAGTGCATCCCACGCTCAGACAAAGGATCATAGACTCACAATGTGGGGATCCAAGCCTAAGTAAAATCCTAAACCAATTGGAAGTAGGCCCAGTGGACGGATTCTCTAAGTCAACAGATGACGGATTATTATGCCAAGGGCGTTTATGTGTCCCACCCATGAGGGAAATAAAGAATGAAATCCTAACTGAAGCACACAACTCAACCTTCTCGATACATCCAAGTGGAACAAAGATGTATCAAGACTTGAAACAACACTTCTGGTGGCGAATTATGAAAAAGGATATCGCGGAGTACGTCAGTAAGTGTCTGGTGTGCCAACAAGTAAAAGCCCCTAGGCAGAAAACCACCGGGCTACTACAACCTCTAAGTATACCGGAATGAAAATGTGAAAACATTGCCATGGATTTCATAGTAGGCCTACCCAAAACATTAAAGGGCTATACGGTAATCTGGGTGGTCGTGGATCGTCTTACAAAGTCGGCTCACTTCCTACCGGGTAAGGCAACATATATGGTAGACAATTGGGCCCAACTGTACCCGCGTTTTACGTCGGCCTTTTAGCGCAGACTCCAAAAAGCGATGGGTACCCGCCTCAACTTTAGCACCGCCTTCCACCCACAAACGGATGGCCAAATGGAACGATTAAACCAAATCCTGGAAGACATGCTTCGGGCATGCGTTATGGATTTCACAGGGAGTTGGGACACTAAACTGCACTTAATGGAATTCTCTTACAACAACAGCTTCCAAGCAACCATCGGGATGGCACCCTTTGAAGGAAGCGATGTAGATCCCCATTGTGCTGGGACGAAGTAGGAGAACGAGAACTTGTAGGACCCGAGCTGGTCCGCATCACCAACGAGGCAGTACAAAAAATTAGAGTAAGAATGCGTACCGCACAGAGTAGGCAAAAGAGCTACACCGACATTAGGCGTAGGAATTTAGAGTTTGAAGAGGGGGACCCAGTGTTCCTAAAAGTAGCTCCCATGAAAGGTATTCTAAGATTCGGGCGCAAGGGGAAGCTCAGCCCCCGATTCATCGGACCGTTCGAAATTTTAGAAAGAGTAGGTTCGGTAGCTTACAAACTAGCTTTACCACCTTCACTTTCAAGCGTACACGATGTATTTCATGTGTCCATGCTAAGGAAATATATTGCAGACCCGACGCACGTAATAGGCTACAAACCTCTCGAACTCGAGGAAGATTTAAGTTATCAAGAGAAACCAATTAGAATCCTAGCCCGAGAAGTGAAAGCCTTACGTAACAGAAACATAGGTTTCGTTAAGGTATTGTGGCGTACCCACCAAATCGAGGAAGCTACATGGGAACGAGAGGAGGAAATAAAGGAAAAATATACCTAGTTGATCCACGAGTTCAAGACTTTCGAGGATGAAAGTTCTTTTTAGGGGTAGGTAATGTAATAGCCCGAAATAATAATAATAATAATAACAATAATAATAATAATAAATAAATAAACAAATAAAAATAATTAAAAAATATATATACGTTAAAATGATAAAAATAATAATAATTCATAATTAAATAACTAAAAAGGATTACTTCAAAATAAAAATAAAAATAAAATTTACCCACCTCTTTCCTCAACCCACCATATGACAGTTAATCCAAAAATAAACAGAAAAAAAAAATGTTAGATTTGGGAAAAAGTAAAATTGTGTTTACAAGGATATGATGCAGATGTCAGATTTGGGAAAAAGTACCTGGAGAGGTTTTGGTATGCTATTACGGTAAAATCCTATCTCAGATTTTCTTTTTCCTCCATAGAGATTTCCTTTTTCCTTTATAGTTATAAGAAATAAATTTAGTATCAAATCTTCTTTCTTATTTTACGGATCATCGTATTAATCAGATCCCATATTCAATTAATTAGATTTTTTTTTTAGCATTGGGAGTGGAAATAAACTGATCATCCTATTAATCAGATCCCATATTCAATTAATTAGATTTTTTTTGTTAGCATTGGAAGTTATAGGAAATAAGGTTAGAGACAATAAAATTTTAGTTGTCAATCCATAAATTAGCCAAACAATCGATTAAAATTGGCCCACAATATATGTTTACAAAATTACAGAAAATATAGAATTAGAGGAATATCTTATTTACAGAACTGAAAATCTATTTACAGAAGTAAAATAATTACAGAGAGAAATATTTTATTTACAAAATTGAAAATGTTTACAGAACTGAAAATCTATTTACAGAATGAAAATAATTACAAGGAGGGAGGAGGGAAGATTTGTTGAACAGAATTAAAGAATGAAACAGTAAATATTAGATGGCATGAAACTCCATTAAATTTTGTCTAACAGGAAATATCATAATTTTAACATGTTAATTACAGAAACAATTTTATAGAGTTCAAACTTGAAACTGATGTCATGGGCTCACATAGGTTGACTTGAATTTCAAAGGACGGAATCGACCTTCCATTAAGAATATATACGTGACAACGACTTAAGCTAACCAGGTAAGTGGCTCACCCGTTGTAGGTTACGCATATTTGCTGTATGTTGGCACGTGCCCGTGGATTTGCACGTGTCATTAAATTGTATGCTAGTTTAATGTGCTTAAGTACAAAATCGTGTGAACGTGAATGTATGTTATGTATGCTGCTTAGTTGATGTGATATGTTATGCATGTGACGATGTGTGGTCCTTGAACGATTATGTCTTGTTTGTATGAATATTTGAATGTAACTGCATGAATTGTATGACATGAAATACGGTAAATTGCATGAAACATAACCCCGTTAGGAATATGTATGATATGTAAAGAAATGAGAATGAGAATGACATGTAAGCATGAAAACGTGACAGGGGGTTATGTTCATTAATGATAACGGTAGGACTAGTGGGACCTCATGCATATTGTGTGTTCATGCATTTGGGGGATACCACTATCCCATCACGAGGGTACGGACGCGTACATCCAATGACAGGACAACGATCGTTATGCTTTGCATAGCGCTGCAGTGACGGTTCTAGTTTTAACGGGTCTAGCATAAAGGGCTCCCAGAGCATAAACGGTTCTTGTTGCATAACCTCAATAGGGGGTCACTTACTGAGTATTCTAGAAATACTCAAGCCTCGGGCTACTTTACTTTTGCAGATAAGGGCAAGGCACCCATGTGACCACGACGGCGGCATCGTACACCTCGGGACCGTGGCACATGCATAGGATAGTTGTTTGGTTTTTTTTTTTTTTTTTCTTTTTCTATTTCGTAGTCTAGGCTGAATTCGGTTTGCTTCATTAGCATAGGTGAGTATAGGTTGAAATATTTTTGCATAATAAGCCATAGGGTAGAATAAAACATTCGTTTTTGTTTTTCCTTTATTTTCAATAATGTTTTGTTCTTTTTTCTTGTAATCATTTTTTTTTCTTTCACGAGGTAATAAAAGGCGAGAGTAAGTCGCATTTAAGAATAGGGCCCATTTAATGTATATTCCGCATTGCAAGGTGTAGTAATGACCTTAGATTAAATAGGTAAAATATTAGGGGTCGTTACACAGTCACTCCCAACAAACAACTGATACAGGAAGAACATAACAAAAATTATGCAGAAATAGTACAGTCTCCTAAAATGCAAGTAGCAGACAATAGTGAGGAAGTGAGCAGAACCTATATCTCAGCACCTCTTTTTTCACAAAGAATAAAAAGTTAGGAGGAAACTCACTTTGAGAAGTTCTTGGATATATTTAAGGAAATTCATATAAACATACCATTAGTGGAAGCCTTGAAATGAATGTCGAATTATGTCAAATTCTTGAAAGATATTCTCACCAATCGAAGAAAATTTGAAGAATTCAAGGTGCTAGCGTTGAGTGAAGAGTGTAGTGCAATATTAAAAAAATAAGATCCCACTAAAGGAGAAAGACCCGGATTCATTCACAATAGGAGAGAAGGAGCTAGGTTGAGAATTATTTGATTTGGGATCAAACATTAATCTAATGTTGTTGTCTATTTACAAAAAATTAAGTATTGGTGAAACATGACCAACTACAGTCCCGCTTCAACTACTAGACCGATCTTTCACTCATCCAGAAGGCACAATCGAAGATATCCTAATTCAAGTGGACAAGTTCATATTTCTAGCATATTTTATCATTTTGAATTATGAAGCGGACCATGATGTATCAATTATCTTGGAGAGATCATTTTTTAAAACCGGAAGAACATTGATAGATGTCTACAAGGGAACTATAATGTTGAGAATGAATGATCAACAAATAGAATTTAATATCAATGACAACATGAAATATCCAGTAGTAATAGAGGAATGCTCAACAATTTACAAATTGACAGAGAATCTAGCCGTAGATAGTTGTAAACAGTAACAAAAAGACAGCAGCTGGAATAATTGCACTAAACAGCAACCAAATTTGGAGGAACTCGTAAGAGTTTTTTAATCACTAGAATTAGAGGAAAGAAAAAATTCATCAATGAAGTCATCTATTGAGGACACACCCTTAAACTACATCTTAGAAGTAGAACTATTTGATTTATGGGGGATAAATTTTACGAAATTATTCCCACCCATTGTCGGATGGAGAGTTTCGAAGGGGCATCATTTATTTGACAATGGATAACAATTTTTTTTTTTTTTTTGAAGAAAAGGGAGTTGACAAAGAAGGGTAAATAAGTTCGTTTTTCTTATCTTTTTATTTATGCACTTACGTAGTTGTTTTTACATAGTTATCTTTACTTTCCTTGGCATGATAGTTTTTTTTTTTTAGTTTTTATTTTACTCTTTATCATGAATGACTCACATGCCCCATGGAAAGTTAGTCATCTTTTATAGGTGGATTAGGTCTCTTTAGATATGGTTAATTTCAACATCTTAGGGAGGCCAATTGCATTTAGTGCATACATGAATGTGATCGAGGACAAATTTTATTTTCGTGTAGTGCACGTTGCCACATAGGGTCTTGTTCATCTTCATTTGCATTTGATCTTATTTTATTTAAAATCATGTGCACATTTTCATGCGACAACGTGCAATGACACCATCACCAAAGAAGAATTTTTAGGATTAAGAGATCCAAATCGGTTCTAGAAGATTTGCTAACCCATCCAAGAAAGAAATTCGTATGAAAATGAGAAATGGATAGAAAATAATCCTTGTGTATTCTCGGTAAACTTGACATGGTAAGAAAATGGTTGCTAGACATTAAAATTCACATGCTACAGCCTACAACCGTAGTGTAATAGCCCAAAAATAAATAAAGAAATAATAAAAAAAAAATCCTTCCCCACTTCTCTCCACTAACCTCTCATCCCTTCCCACAATTATCTCTCCTCAACCTATCCTTATGCCACCAAGTAACAGTTACTGCAAAAAAGAAACAGAAAATCAATAATCGATTTACTTCAGAAAAAAATGAGAATGACCTTTACCCAGTTGAGATTCACCGGAAATTTATGTGAAGATAGATCTGATCAACAAGGTATATATTAAATCTTTATTTTCTTTTATCATATATTTTTTTTTAGAAATCACAACTAGATCTTCATTGAATTATTACAATGATCTAGGTTTGAGTTAGAAACTAAATGTCAATCATTTATACTATTCTAGTCAATCACGTCATATTAGTAATATTAGATTAAATTTTTATTAGTAGCCAAATGACTAGATTAAAGATAGAATGACCAAGAAAACTTTTGAATAGGAAACACTGAGATAAGAAAAGATTTTGAAACAGAGATCTGGAAATTTAGAAGGCATGGCAACAGAATTAAAAGGAAACAAATAATAAAAAATAATAAAGAAGATTAGGGAATTAAAAACCACAAACTAAATATAGAGGGAAAAAAAGGTAAACACAGAGGTAAATACAGAGAGTTTACAGAGAGTAGTAAAGCACAGAATAACTTGAAAAAGTTGTATCTACTTTCTTATACAACAGTAGGAAAAATAAGATTTTTAATAAAAATATATTTATAGATATAATAACATTTCAGACTTTTAACAATGGACCAATGTAAATTAGATAAATAATGTTGTAGAGTTCAAAACCTGAAACTAATGTCATGGGCCCACATAGGTTGACTTGGATTTCAAAGGACGGAATCGAACTTTCAGTAAGGATATATACGTGATAACGACTTAAGCTATCCAAGTAAGTGACCTTACTATCGGCATGATTATTTTTGATAATGACACTGCCCTGTGGTTCTGCACGTGTCATATATATTGATATGTGTGAATTGTCTGTGGATCGATATGCTTCCTATATGTTATGATATGTTATATAATATGTGGATTGTATGATAATAATTATTTTACGATGTGCTCTAGGAGATGTTTGAGATAGGATACGAGAAGGATGCACAAAACAAAATGTAACGATAGGAGTAAGATACGTTCATGAAACCTTAAGGTTAGGTTACATACCGGAGTGCTATGGATAGGAGAGATTGATGAAAGAATACGGTTAGGTTATGGGTAGAAAGGGATAGGTTTGTGATAGATTGATAGAACGAAGGCTTTAGGATACGTTCTGGTGATGATATGACTAAGGTACGTCACGTAATGATATGTCCGTGATAGGTATAAGAACGTTAAGGCTATGGTAAGTTAGAGAACGATATGACTATGAAGTGTTTACGTTATTGACTTGGTTATGATATGATACATTGTCTGCTAGATCATTGTGCTTAAGTACGAAATCATGTGAACGTGAATGTATGTTATTTATGTTGCTTAGTTGATGTGATATGAATGCATGT